>NC_044244.1:63826431-64126431 GCF_003957555.1 Calypte anna | reverse complement strand
AACAACCCCCCAGGCCCCAAAACTAAAGAGCACCTCTATATAAGTACATAGTAGTAGATACATTTTTTAAATCTTTTGTGTTTCTGGACCCTAACACCCACAAAATCTGATCAGCTGGCAATGACTCTTATGGAAGAGGAATGAGTTTGTCTGTGTGAATCAGCAAGAAAACCTCCACACAGCAACAGAGCTATTGCAGTGAGTATATTGTGTTTCCATTAGCTGACAAAGTGAAGCTACTGAAGGTCTGCAGGTGCCTGTGTTTTGCTTTTTAAAATTGCTCCTAAACATGCCAACTAAAATTGCCAGTGCATATTCCTTTGATGACATAGTCATAGAGCTTGAGAATGAAGAGCTATATCACTTCATTCATTTCCACTTGCCTTCTGGGAGTGTGAGCATTTAATAGGGCAAAATGTGTTTATAGCTGTAGAGTGCCAATAAAGACTATTTGTCTCAAAACAGCCTCCCTGACAAAATGGACATTGTGGTCAGGTGGAGGCCTCATTCGATAGCCACCTGGACTCTGTTCTCTCAAGGAGAGACCCTCATTTGGGGAGCCACCCTGATAAACGGGGCCCTATTCTCAGAAGACAAGCCCCTCCTTTAGTGGCCATCCTGATCAGCTGAACACTGTCCTTGCAAGGGGAGCTGCTTGATGGCCACCCTGACAGGCAGGACACTGTCCTTATTCCATAAGGGACAGGGGGAGGCAAGCTGCACCTTGAGGAGGCAGAGTGACATCTTGTGTGTGCCCTGGGTAAAGACACTGGAGAGGGTGCATGTGCAGAAATAAGGGTATTGCCCATTCATCCCATCTGGAAGGGGCCAAGTGAACCCCTGTCTTTGCAAGGTATGCCAAAGCCCCCTCCCGGAAAGGTGGCATCAGGCGGCATAAAATAGGCACATTTGCTGTGCTGGATGCGGGCCCGCCGTCCAAGGACCTGAACTTCCTACCAAGCTCATCACTGGATCCAAGGGTGGTGATATGTTTTCTATCTTTTCTTTATCTCTCTCTCTGTATTTCTAACCTTAGCTCCACACATGAGGGTAACGTAGTGTCTAACTTTGTTAAGATTTACTCCCTGTTGCTTTGTTACATTTTGTTAGTTGTAACCTGTTTTGACAACTTCCTTAAATTTTGCTAAATTGTAATCCATTGCTTTGAAAGTACCATCATTTATAATTCTGCTTTCAGAATCTCACATGCTTTATAATCTTAGACACTTTTAAGTAAAGTAGTGTTTTTATACAAACCTTCTTGGTAATAACCTTACTCCTGAGTACCGCATAGAAAATTCCCGAAGTTAATCTTGCCAAATGGTTTGCTAAAAGAGGACTGGGCCCAGCTGTACCAAGGCTCCTCTCTGAAGGAGTTTAGAAAGCAAGAGGGCCCAGTCTGAATCCCCCTGGGTCAACCCTCACTCTGGGGAACCCTACCTGTGCCCATTCTGTGGGATGTCTTAGTTTGTTTGGCCCCCACATCTGGGGAGTCGTGCTCACTTTGTGGGAAGTGACAGTGCGATAGCCACCTTGTGGGGCATGATGTCAAAAACGCTGACTCGATGTTTAAAAACTTTTTATTGAGAGAGACATAAGTAAAGCAGCATGCTGCAGCACGCTGGGCGGCCAGGGAGCCATAGCCTCACCACCAGCTCACACCTTCAATAAGGTAAAGCCGGCCCTTTTATACTTTTCATAAAGCCCTTCCCCCTCAGTCTCCCATCAATTTATCATTGGTTCCCATCCCGCAGGCTCTCCCAGCACTCGTTCTTGCTTCGCGGGCTTCGCTGTTGCCAATGGGAACGGTTTCACGTTTCGCGGGCTTCGCTCTGTTACTGAGGGGAATGGTCACGTGACGTCCCTGTTTCGCGGGCCCCTGCGGTCGGCCCCTCCTCCTGTTTTTTCTGGCTTTTCTTCCCTGTAAGTACACTTACAAATACGCCCCAAAACAACAGGATGCAATATGCTATCTGAACAAACTGACCAAACAAACATTATTAAACTGAAAGATACACTCAACAAAACAATAAACTACAATTTTAAACCCTTACTTTTCACACATGGCAATAGCATAATGCACTTCTGATATTTTCAATAATGGCAGGTTGCAGAGACTTTAGCAGACATATTGGCATGAAGACAATTAGTTTTATTATGCGGTGAGTTTCAGGAAAGAAGCCAGCAAGCTTCTCTGAGAACAGCACTTCTAACAAAGAACATATCCTAATTCAGAAAACACAGGCAATTCTGAGAAAAGTAATGAATGCAGGAAAAGTTTTGTTTTAAACACATTTAAATGCAGTAAAACCCTGGGGACACTTCCATGGAGCTTTAAAAGTACAAAGCATTGCTCAAAGAGAAGGATTCTGGTCTACTGAATGCTTACAAGAAGAGGAAATCTTACAATTATGCAAATAATGAAGGCATTGAGACCACTGTTAATGAAAAAAAGTCACCCATGACAGACCCTGGTTTGAATACAGTTTCTGTGTTTTCCTACTAATTGAAAGCATAGTGAACCATCCTGGGATATAAGTTGCTTTGAATTTGTTACTATTCTAAGCTTAGACAATGAAAAAGAGAGAGCAGATGGAAAACTACTTCTGTGAATGCTATTAAAAACTCACCATGGACATCATAGCCAATGTTTTGAGGCAGCCACTGATGCATATTTGACTTCATAGTTAATAGAAATTATATACCCAGCAGGATTTAGAATCTAATGTGGATTACTTTGTTAAGGATCTGTCTTCAGATTAAGGAAAAAATAAATGCATGCCTATTAAAGCTATGGAAATAATGTTCTTATAACAACACTTCATTTTAGTGATAAAAGCAAAATTAAAAATGCTTCCTTTGCAGCAGACCTCTGCTTAGGTCTACTAAGGGTACACTCACTTGTCATCAGTTTTTCCATTCAATAGGTTAATGTGGAATAATCTTCTAAAAGCATCACACACAAAAAATTAAGCATTGCAGAAATGTTGATAATAAAGTCGCTATCATTTTTACATTTTTTACATTGTAAATGAGCTACCATTTTTCCATTGATACAATTCTCACAAGTGAACAAGCCTAAATGAAGTACATCATTCTTTGAAAAACTATAAATATGCCACGAGGTATTTTTCAGTTATTTGTACAGATACATAACAAGCAGATCTCTATAAAACAGCCAAAGCTGTCCTTCTCAGAATTACCAGTTCCAAGAACACTAATTAAACAAATCTTTCCAGCAAGAGATTTCTAGAAAGAAAATCAGAATGAGACATATCAGAATTCTTGCTCAGAATAAGCATTGACAGAATTTGCTTTTCTCTGTAAAACAATACATATAGACTTTTGCAGCCCCAGAAGAACACTCCAGAAACCCTCAGTTGAGGATACAGAGCAGAAACTGCAATCCTCATTACAGTTGAGGGTAGGGTACTTAATACCAGCTACAGAAATCATTCTAATTTAACAACATGTGATAGCATCAAATATCAACAGAAGTATGAGGCCCCAGTCTACTTCAATGAACTATGAGATCAGTAACAGTCTTCAAATGATTGCAAAAAATGAATAATGTATTTGTAAACCAAAATTTTGCTAATTCAGAAGTTATCTTGTATACATTTAATATATGTATATGTTTAATGTAATACAAGTTCAAAGTTCTACCTGTCTTCTACAGGTAAAACATAAAGGGTAAGGACACTAGGGAGACTTCCACAATGGATAGTTTGGTACACATAAATTTTATTTTAGAAACTGACATTCAAACTCCTATTTTTATTCAACAGCAGACTTGCAACATTTTTGAGAATCCTGAAAAAATAATGATGATACCAACAGTTCCTTTATAAAGGATGACAACCCTCTCCTGGAAATAAATGAATAATTTATTCATAAGGAACTTCAAGTGTTGTGTATATTCCATCAGTCAGAAACCTTGCATATTTTGATGGAAAACAGCAATATGAAATTAGAGTATACTCCTAGGTGGAAAATATTAATATAATTCATGTTACTGATAACTTCCACACCACAGATGAAAACTAACTGCTCAAATGTAGTGCTACACAAGTAGACAACTCTGCATATATGTAGTATTTTCAGCTTGATAAAAAACAAGTAATAAAATGTGTACATGAACTCCATTTCTATTGATAGACATTTTCCAGATAGACACACTAAAGGTCACTAGAGGGAAAAAAAGTTCTCATCAGCTCAAGTCTAAGGCAGTATGAAAACAGTATGTTTTTACAACTGGTTTCTGGATCTTGTAACTCTGCTAACAAGATTACATAAATAATCACAGATTTATTTATGTTAGGTTTTTTTTATTCATGTGAATTACCTGTCAATACTAGAGGATGTTTCTTTGCACAGCAAGATTTCTTGATATCTGCCAGTGGCACATGCCTGGTTTTGTTGAAATATAGTTTCATATAAGCCTACAAAGGGAAAATAACCCCACATAAACATATTTTCTTTTCTCTTGAAAAGAAAAAAAATTAAAAAGCTGTAAAGATCAAATATGCTTAACAACTTACCACATAATTTTATCTTGTGCAATGAATTATGTCAATTTACATACTTTATATAAGGCATCAGATGCCAGAAGATTATTCTAGATTATGGAATTTCATTATTATTTTATCTCAACATCAATCATCAAATGTGATCCCCTCACCAACACAAAAAAAATTGTCTTCTGTCTAAAATTTCTAGCTTATCCTTAGAATGAGAAGTTAAGCTGCTTCCTTTTGCTCCTTAAATAACCAAGATTCCTGCCTGCATTATACTGACAAGCCTCAGCACAGCCTGTTCATCTCTGCTAACAACAGCTTTGTTTTCATTTCAGCTTACTCATGCTTGATGAAAAGGCTAGAAGAGTGAGATCCTCCATGAGGGTAGGTATAAAAATATGTGTCATTTTTCTTGATGTTGAAATCCACTTGCTATGCTATTGGATGGGTTTTAAATATGGCAAACAGCTCCACACTACATTACAGACATATAACAAATGGCATTTCAAATATAGGAAGTCTCATAAATATAATGACTGATGGTAGGTCTCAAAGGAGGCAAGTATTATTACCTCTATTTTAGACACTGAGGGAGAAAAAAATTGCACGTAGAACAATCTGACAAAATAAGGAAACAGACTTCTGGAAGAGTCAGTTTCACGATGCCAGATGCTTTATATGCTGGGTTGGACTGTAAGAGTAGCACACATATACATAAATTCAAAATAATAAAGAAATTAATTCTAGAGTTCAAAATTAACCAATTCAACAATGGAACAGCACACAGTCTTCTAATTTACATTTATTTTAATACACTGATCTGAAACTGTTAAAAGTCAATTATTAGATGCACAAGTCAAGAAAAAAACAACCAAAAAATCAACAATAAAATAATAACCACAACATGATGAATAGCCTACTTCAAAGCTAAGAGTGTAAATTAACTCATCTAGAATATCTGCACTAAAACTTACTTTTCTTACAAATGCTTTCTGATATTCATTTCCCCAAATACAGTATGAGTAAATTTTCCATAGTCAACCTTATCACTCTTGCTGTCATCAAGAATAAACCATAAAGATTCAAAGTCCTGCAATTTAAAAAATATTTTGTTTTTCACTGTGTCCCAGAATGGAACAATTGCTATAATAAATTACAGTATTGTCACCAAAACAAAAAAGTTCTCAATCAAAACTGACTCAAAGATTTATCAAAATAATGCAAGCCATCATTGGTCACTGATGACTTTAATTCACATTATTTGCAGTTTTGATAGCTGTGGGCTGTTTTCAAAACACAGTATATGAACCCCCTGAAAAATAAGTAAAAGCATTTCATAAATATTTTTAAAAGCTTTTAAAAAAAGACCAAAAAAAATTGCAATCACACTTGCTTCTTCATGATGAAAAAAGATTGCACATTTAAATTTTTTTTTCTCATTTTTAAGAATTTCACATACAACTGTGACATTAACTGTTTAATGGCATTTAATTGCCATCAAACTCTAGATTTAAACAAAGAAAAGAAGAGATTCCATAAATTAAATTTAGATAATACCCATTATTACAGATTCATATAGACTTACCCCTTCAGGTATTTCCAAGTGAAATACTTTTAGTGCTTCTCTGAAGTCTGCCTGAGAAAGCAAACCCTTCCTATTCTTGTCTGTGTATCTGAAATACTTTCTTAAGCCTGTTATAACCTGAACTCCTCTTTTACTTTTTTCTCTCACAGTTTACCTGAGAATTTAGAGAAATAATGTTTACCTTAAGTTGGCAACTTCATGGGATATGGAGGTGATATGAAAGAAAATCACAATTACTTATAATACTGCTGATTAAAATAACACATTCACACATCCCAGCTCCCTTATCTTTCATAAGAGAATGTCAGCTCAAAATTAAATTATCAGTTACTTAACATTTGAGTAGGAATCATATAAAGCAGCCAATATCTAACAAGACATTTGAAGAGATCAGAGAAGGAAAGGAAGAATGGATATCACCCTTTACATAATCAGATCATAAAACTACTTATTTCTGCTAGAATAGATTACTTACTATGTATGAACATATAAAGCAGTTTAGGAACACTGCTGCAGTAATGCAAACATTTCATTATGGGATACACCGTTGTTCCTTCATTGTACAAACACATTTAATATATGTAGAAACAAGAACAAATAATAAGTAATGCTGCAAAATAGCTTCAAAATTATACAGAAAAAATTATTTCTGTGGTAAGATTCTCCAGGTGGCAGGTTTACTTTAGAGATGTCTGAGTTTATCCGTTAACAGAAGTCATCTGCTTTTATCGTATCTTCAGATTACTTGTGTCTACAATTAACAGGGGAAGACAGTGAAAGAATAAAGTTTTTTCCAGTAAAGATCAAATTCAGCTATATGTTAAAAGATGTCTGGAAGCATATTCATGTGAATATGCCAAGCCACACTAGCAAACCTTAGAGGTAGTAAAATAATACAGAAGTCCATGTGTCTATTACATGGGGGGAAACATGGAATAACTATCAGATTTACTATTTCAACAATTAAAAAATGTAGAAGCAGAATTTAGTGATCAAAAAGTGCCTACTTAAAACAGGGTTAGCTAATTAAAAACTGGTATTGAACCAATTAGTTTTATTTAAGTTTCTTACATACAGTAGATGTTTTCTAAAACCTTTTTAAAAAATTAACTTAGCCTACCTATTTTTTCTGAACTGTTGAAATTCGCACACACTAGGGGATTTTTCACATGCAAAAAAAGAAATCCAGTCTCTACATATGTTGTGACCATTACTAGAAGGAAAACTGAGAAGTATCTTCATGGGTTTGCATCTATATAAATCCAACCTAGCCCAAATATAAATAACATTTCTCTTCTGGAATATGTACTCTATTTCCAATGCTGTACAATGTAGAATCTTTTTCTTTTAAAGAGAAAACACACTGATTGCCAGAAAACACCTTGATTTATGGAAGTATGGTGAGTAGCAAATGTTTAAATCTCTATATATGTGTGTGTAAACAAGATGTCCCATTCATATCTATGCTTTCTGTGAAAGTATTCTCATATTTTATAATTACAGAGCACCTTCCACATTACAACTCTGAGCTGCTTTCTGATTCAACTAGAAGGGATCATCTCAGCCAGTTACCAAGGATACTGTATTTCAGATTTTTTGCTGTTTCTAAACAGTTGATGTTTATGTAACATTTTTCAGTGAGTGTGTAGGCATCATTAACACGCTGAATTATTTTCACAGATTAAGAACCAAGGAAGGATTAACTGAAAACATGCTCTCTAACAAGCTATGCTTTGACAGTAGAATCGTATCAAGGTAATAGACTTTTCTGAAGCTTTTCAATCCTATGAATTTATGAATGAAGCTCTTTACTCTCCTGAAATAATTAATCACACTAAACATTTCTGTTCTCTATGCTTAGAAAAACTATGTGCTGTATGGGTATATCCATATATATATACATGTATAATAAAAATTGTCACCTGTCTGATGGTTAGTGGCTTTACAGTCCAATTATATAGTGTTCAAATGCACAAGTAACATTACATTACCATCATACTTCTAGCGTTATGCAGGACAGTTGGCACAGAGGCTGTGTAAAATACTGCTCTTAGCTGTTGCACCTCACTTGATTAAAAATTTTTTTTGCCTTATCTTAGTATGTGGCAACCATTGTAGAAAGAATGTCTTTGTGTCTTGTTTCTACCTCCTTACATCCTAACTTGCAGGCTTAGGACATCTTTGAAACTTCTGAATTGAGTGGCAGTGGCATAAGCATCTCCAGATCTGAAAGTGGTGCTTTTCGGAAGCAGTGAGCTGTGTACATGTTAGACATAGTTGAAGATTCAGCCACAGAGCTTCGTATACTGTAACTTCAAATACCATAAGGAATTCAGTAAAGTTAATGTAAGTTGCATAAAAATCACCTTACAAGGCTTTTTCTTTTAGTATACCAATGTGTTTTTAATATTATAGGGAATGGAATATTGCATTAAAATTAATATCCAAGTCCAGAAGTATAATTCAACAGTGGTTGTCACAGTTTAAAGCTGGGCCGGCAATTAACTGAATTACCGATGCTCTCTATCCCTCCCCTTCCTCATAAAGAAAGGAAAGAGAATAAGGGAGAGAGACTTATGGGTTGTAAATTAAGTTACTCAGCTTTAATGAAACAGTAACAATAAAAAGGAAAAAATATTAAATATATACAAATACAGAGAAAGACAATACCACATTGCTCCCATCTTTCTCAAAGTAACACATCACCACCAAGGCTGCAGGGCAGCCATCCCTAGGAAAGTCCAGGACTCCTTGAAGTCAGCAGCAGTCAGGAGCTGGAGGCAGGAACACACAGATTCAGGCTGGCATGGATCAGGACCACAGGCATATAAATGGATGGAATCCTCCCAGGATGCTGAAGCAAAACAGGGACAGGTGAAAAAGGGCTGAAGGGAAGGGTGAAGGAAAGCGAACAGGCTTGACCCTTGTGATCCCTCAAATTTATACCAAGTATGACGTGTATGGAATGGAATACTCTATTTAGTCAATTCTGGTCATATGGTCATATATTTTGTCCACTTCTCCCTAAAGGAGGGCTGCAGATGTGACTGCTTTACTCCTTTTCTCTTCCTGGAGCATAAGATGTTCCTCAGAACTGAGCAGTGGCCTTTGTTCTGCATACCAGTCTCTGGCTGTAACTATAAACATCAAGTGCTATCAGCCCTAGAAGCAGACACTGACTGAGAAACTTGCTGTGAATTTCAGCAGGTAAGAGACTTAACTGAAGGCAAAATGATGAAGCAGAAAATTAGCTCTATTCAGGCCCAACCAAGACAGTGCTTTAGAGAAAATACTCAGGTAGGGTTTTCTTTACTCACTTAGGTATTTTTATTGGCCATATTACTAGATCAAGATGTTATAAAAGACCAAGACTCAATATTCTTCTGTTAATGGTTTAATTTAATTAATAAAATTTCAATAAGCAAAACAGCGCTGGGTGCGTGGGGAGTCTCTGCTCCACTCACACACGTCGTAAAGTTTAATGTTTTAGTTTATATTACATACTCTAATACATATTCATAACTATTTTAATACACATTCATGACTGTTCTAGGAATAGGCTGGATTATGTTTATAAGTTCTTGGAAGAGGCAGGCCTTCAAAGGCACATGCCCACTTTATCTCTGAGGGTCTTTTTGACCCCCATCTGGTGGTCGTTGGATGAAGTCAGTAGTCTTCCTCAGTTTGCCCTCTTGTTACCCTTCGATTCCGCACATGCGCTCCTTCGCTCTTTCCTGTGCAACACTCTGCAGTCAGCAGTAAAACCACCTTAAATTGCAGTGCTATGTGGTGAACAGCAAAATCAGCTTAGATTAGCACAACGGGATATACATTGTAGCGTTTTCAAGGTAGGGAAACTGTGGATGTCTTCTTTCTTGTTCCCCTAAGCCTTGTAGTTACACAAAGAACAGTTATATTTGCATCTTTCACAATGCTGAAGGCAGATATATTATTAGTACTCTCAAAATGGGGTTAGCAAAATACTTTATAAAAGTTGGGTTAGTAAACACTTTATAATTATTCAAATAATTATTCAACATGAATTCACAAACACACATATATTACAAAGATATTGATATTTGTACGTGTTATGTGTAAGAGACTGAGATTGCTTTTGTTGCCTTTTTTTTTTTTTAAGAATACAAGGATTATATTTCTTGAGAAAGACTTCAGAGAAGGATCTTAAAATGTGTGGAGCAAAGATGTTTGCCTGAGTGTTTAGAAAGAGTAAGAGAATAAAACTCAGACCTGAAAATTAATTTCATTTTATGGATCACAGTGCTTTCTCAGGTTTTCTTACACTTCTGGAGTTACTCATAGATAAGAAATAATATTTAAATGCCAATATGGTTAATTATTGCAACAGAAATCAAGACATGAAAGAAAAGTGTATGTATATTGTATGTATATATGTATATTGTAAAGATCTACATTAGCATTTACAGATTTATACAATTTTATGCACTTTAGAATAGAAATCCCCAAAAGGATATGACAAGATTACAAGCATTCAACAGCTCTGAAAAGGCTGGCAAAACTCTGTGATGAACAATTTCATTATAAGCTTAAGAACGTTCTCCCAGGTTTTATAAATTCTATTAATCAATTATACACAGACAACCAACATAAAAATCCATATAGGCAATTATCAGCATGGTGAGGCTACCCAAAAAGGCCTCACATGAAGCTGGTGGATCCAAGCTGGAAATAAAACATCTGGAAAAGCAAACAGGGTTCACAAAGACCCTATGGAATAATAATAAATACAGCAGAAAATGTACTTAAAAAATGACTGCTAGAGAAAACTGACTTTGTTTCATGCAGCATTCTTTTTCTAAAATACATTGGTGCTGTGTCAAGTTCCTCAAACCCTTGAGCTTTCTTGTAAACATCAGCACATGCAGACTGCTCTGGGTTACTTATAACAGCTCTGAACAGACAGAACAAGGAGATGCCCTTCGACCATTAGTTAGTTTGAATTTCAGATACTATTTATTCTTACTTGAGAAAGAAACTGCCTAAAAATAACACAGCAATAAAATCTTGGTATTATCCGTTAAGCTTAAATAAATTTGTGGGCTTATTTTTTGTTTTTTTAAAAAATCATGAAGTCTATTATTCAAAATCAAATATATGCAATGATATTATGTCAGTCCAATACTATATAGTAACTTTGCATATACATATGTATTATTTAAAGTACATTTTATACATGTATATATAAAATAAATCTTAGGATTTTCTCATTTCCCTCTTTTCTACTGATGGAATATTTACAGAAATAGTGATATTTGTTATCCGTTGCTCCTTCCAAAATCATTGACACCACTTAACTAGTACTGGCCAGTGACATCACCCAACAAAAACTCTGCACTAAGACCTCTCCCAAAGCACTGGCTACACAGCCCATAGGATCTCCAAGTCACATCAAGCAAACAAGAAACAGATGAACTGGTTTCTGAACATTTTTATATTCTCTGCATCAGTTCAACAAGTAAAAAATAGACTCTTTAAAAATATAGGAGATTCTTTTTATGTTAGTGAAATGGTTCATAATCAGAAGGGAAAATAATTTTGCTTGGCTAGTTGCTTGGCTGTTTTATAAACAGGTTTTATCCACCTTTGGATCCCAGTTACACTGACTTAATCACAAGACTGGATCTACAAAAAAATATAATTCAGTAATAAATTCAATAAATAAATAAAATCATCAACAGGAGGATTCAGAGTAGGAGAAGGCATAAATTCAAAAATTAAGACAAAGCAGCTGAAGGAAATTAAGCACCGAATGAACATCTGTTATGTGTAGAAGGTTTGTTATGCACAACAATGTTTACATTATAACGTCACCTACCTAGATAACTGAACCACCATTAATTTGCTCTACTACAGTCTGTTTTCTCCTCCCTGCACCAACATCCTCCTGCAATGAAAAACTGTGTGAGAGCAAATGAAATATATAACACAAGAGATTTCAAATAGTTAACTACCCTTTAAGATAGCAGCAGTCACCTTCTTACCAGTGTCAGAATTAATCTCTTTTTTCCCCTATTTTTAAGAGTTCTGTTTGTATAACATATAGACAAATAATCTCTGGTACACACTCAAATTGTCTATGGATATTAGTTGTCCAAAATAGGAGAATTCTAGTATTCCTGTTGACAGACAGCACCCTTATCTCTGTATTGTTTCCAATCAATTATGTAGGTACAATAGAGCCCAAGGAAGCTCACTCTGTTCCAGATTTCATGGTTGACACAGATTCCAATTCGAGAGAATGAAACTTTACCTCTAGCAATATTTAGTAAAAAAAATTTCTTTAGGACTTACTCTTAATGCACAATTTTTACTTCCTGCATGCCAGAATAATTTTCTGCTAAGACAGGCTAATATAAAAAACTTTTCAGGAAAGATCATCCTAAGGGGAACAGGGATTTAGCATGATTTATTATAATTTTGATCAGAGTAACACTGAACCATAACTCTGTACTATTCACTGTGAAGTTCTCAGGCACTCATCATCAGTTGTTTCACTGAGAAACCAAAGCACAAGAGGATGTTCCAGGGCAGCATGGAGGCCACTGACAACAACCAGGCCCCAGCATCTTGCTTTGTTTTAACTTCTGGATTTCCAAAATTTTCCATTGCACTGAAATTTGCCTGTTGCCAGAAAACCAAATTAATGTCTATATATGAGAAAATGGAGATCATTGATACTGAGGGGATTTATGCAACATTTTCAAAAACTCTGTAGAAATTCTGAAACTGAAAACTTAAGATATTTTTCTGATTATTTTTTCCACAGTTCTTCTGTGCAAACCAAATTTTAAATAAATCAAGCCTTCCCATGGCTGAAGAAGTACCAAAATTTGGTTCCCAGACACCAACCAACTGCAAGGGATAATTCCTAATTCCACAAAAGCATTATGCATATAATTCTCAGCCTTCAAGCAAATACTGATTTGGACTAGACAAAAAAATGAAACAAAAAATCGATATAAATAATGTTTATTTCAAACTGGTGGTAAGCTTTAGAATATTTCTGAATTATAGGAGATGGGGGGCTTTTTAGTTTGCTTTCATATTTCATTTTTTCACCAACCAGAAGTACTGGTGGTTTATTCTGAGTTATTGAATCTTGGCCCATTAACTGTCACAACAGATGTTTAAAAAGTGTTGAAAGTAAAGGAGGACACAGTGATAATACAGAGCAGTATTTTTTCAAAACCCCAACATATTCTATGGACCCTGGTTTATAGAGCCAAACCAGCTAGTAGGCAAAAAAGAACCTTACTTAAAAGAAAAAAAAACCCTCACACCTTGAATTTCAGTTGAAGACTAGGACACCAAAAGTACTCTTTAAGGGAACATCTTTTATTCAGCTAATACGAATTTACTAAATTGCTGAGGCAAACATGGAACTTGCAGCAACTCTCAATGTTTAAAAAGTAGTAACTCTTGTTCACAAAATACAATTAGTCATAGAAAACCAACATTCTTAAAAAACTCCTAATTGTATTATATAGTCTGTACTATTGTCTGTCTTGAATAAGGGAACTTTCACCCCAAACTAAAGAAAAACTAAGAAAAATTCTACTTTAACAGTTAAGGTTTTGGTAATGATTACAGTATAGGGAATTTTAAAAATTCTGTTGAACAAGTTTTTAAAACACATTAAGATAAAATGCCAACAATTGAGGCATTGCATAACAAATGGAATTAATATGTATGCAATTACTACTTCTGATTTTTCCCATTATTCCTCCCACTATCAGAAGTTTGAATCTAAGAGAACGTAAGAGGTGCTCCTAGACAGAGAGAGCCAGTCTGTGCACCCATGAGTGCTAAACAACAACAAAAGGGTTTCTAAAGCTTACTGTGACACCTAGCTCAGATACCTACTAGCTCTAAAGCTTACTGTGACACCTAGCTCAGATACCTACTAGCTTTCTTTTAAAGTATGCCAGCTGCATTGCACATGTAATTTTGTGGTCCTCCACTGCTCCTCTCCTCAGTGAAAAGGGAGCTTATCTGATTTAGCACTAAGCAGTTACTCTAATTATACTTCAAAACTTTTTTCCATTATCTTCATCCTTTAGTATAGATTTTAAAATTTATTCTAAAAATAACAACCAGGAGGCTCTTCAAATTCTCTGTAACATTACTTTACAAAAATATTTTCTTATCATTAAAATTAATAGTGACCTCAGTGATGCAACATCCACATTCATCAGGACAAACTAAAAATCAAATAAATGTTTGCAAGGATGCAAAATTCAGAGCATAGTGATGAGCAACCAAAATAAATTAAAACTACTATTTTTAAAATATTAAATTTCTCATGGCTTTGTACTCCTCAAGATAGGGAGAACATAAAATTTGCTCACCAGTACCTTAAAAAAACAGTTATCATACAGATTCATGCAGTATAAAATCTCAGGGTTCTTCATAACTGTAAACAATATTTAACTCAAGGATAACTTTAACTTTAATCTTTAACTTTAATCTAACATAACTTTAACTTTAATCTTGCCTTAGATAGGCAAGACTGATGCTGTTCAGTAGTAAAAAGAATAAAAATCATGTCTATGTAAGAAATAAACATACTTGGTATATCCATATAAGAAGAGTTTTAATTCCTCTATGCATACTAGTGAGGCCATACCTGTTGCAAGTTTTTGGGGCTTCCTCTTTCTCAAGATCAATAAGGAACCTGGAAAGGATCTTACAGAGGACTGGAGCCAAAGCAACTGAAAGGAGAGGCTAAGGGAGCTTGGGTTCGCCTTCTACAGCCAAAGGAAAGTTACAAAGAAGGCAGAATCAAACTTTTTGACTATGGCCAACAGTGTAACAGGAGATAAAGGTTACACATTGTGTTTTGGGAGGCTTGATATGGATCACAGGAAGAACTTCTTCACAAGGAGAGCAATCTGTCGCAGGATGATGTTGCCTAGAGATGCTGTAAAAGGTCCATCCTTGAAGCCTGAAGACTCAGCCAAAGCCATGGCTGATCCAATCTAATACCAGCAGCAGAGCCCATACAGCTTAGAAAGACAGTTCTCACCACATACTCCATTTCAGGAATTAATGAGGGAAAACAACACTCAGAACAACTCCAGAAACAAGTCAGAGTAAGAGCTGATGGTTTCAGGGAATCTATCTATCATGGAATACAGGCTCAGGTAAACACTACAGACCAGAGGAAATGTAAGACTATACTCAGCTTCACTCAGGTCACTCAGCTAATCTTAGATGGATGTGTATATCTGTATTTATTATTAATAATTTGCATTCTTATTTATATACATTACTGCATAAAATACATGCATTGCAGATAAGATTGAAAAAAATGCTCACTAATTGCTCAGTTCAGCTCCCATTGAAACAAATGCTTAAATTCCCGTTACTTCAATGGGGCAATTACTGAGTCATCAAAGGCCTAACTTATGGTGAACATCTGGTAAGTCATTTTAAGAATCTGCATAGTTAACAGCATAATATAAGCCAAAATACTTACAGCTTCTGTTTTCCTTATACTGTGCTGCATGTTATAGGCTTGCTTGTGTAGCGCTGTTGCAGGAAAGCTTTCTTCTCAAAAGCTGTAAGATCATTATTATGCCCATCTTCAAGCTCTGTACCCTACACAAAAATACATTCTTTTTATGAATCATATGTAATTAATTGTAAAAAAAACAAACATAGCACCCACACAACTCATTTTCCTCACCAATTTTAGAGTATTTTTCCTCTTAATGTTTTAAAGTGTCTACTTGCTCAAAATACTGTGTTCCTATAAGCTTTGCGAAATATCAGCAGTTCAGAGAAGGCAGACTGTCTCTGAAGAGGCCAAGAGCTCATCCTTTCTCTGTTTTTCTCAAGAACATACAAGAGAAAGAAGTACATTTGCCATTATACATTTAGCTCAAAGTTCACCACTGCAGAGATGCTGCATTTTGACCAGCAAAGAAGTTAAATGCAGTCTATATAGGGAAAAGACAAATGTTCTACTGAACATTACACAAATAAAATCAGTAAACTCATTGTTATTTATCACAAACCTTTTATCTGAAAAGCAGTAAGCACAGTATGTTCCCTCAGCATCTGAATACCTAACCTTTCATTAACATATTTAAAGGGTCATCTACCCTCAGCATAGTCCATCATTCAACCAGTCCTCACAGCTGTTGCTTAATTTTTTTCCTGTTCCTTTTCATGTACAATGATGTATTGCTCTGTGAAGACACCCTTCTCTACTATTGTTTCTAGAACAAGAGGAAAGTTGGATTTTTTCACCGCTTTCTTTTCCAGTTTTTCTCCACCGATCTTCTCTTTTTTGCATCTTAGTTTTAATTTAAAACACAGAAGTAACCTGGCAGAAATAAATACACCTTGCAGTCCAGCTTTGCTGTACAACTATGCTAGATCAACTGTGCTTCACTTACATGAAGCCACATAAGTACCTTCCCAGGTTAATGTTTCTTTCAGTGCTCTGCACAATGGAAGGTGGAGCAGTAGAAACAGCAGCAATAAGAGAAGGCCAGGACTCCACTTGTCTTTCTCTCCCTGATTAACTAGAACCATCAATCCTTAAGTGATAATCCTTCAACACAGTGGGCCTTACCTGGCCATGCTTACCTAGCATTTTTATTTGAGCCACCTCATCTTCCAATAGCAGTAGCAAAGTCCTCTTCAAAAAAACAATTTCTTAAAAACCTGAAAGATTTACATTCTCAAAGGCAACTTTCTCTTTCAAAAGAGGATCTACATCTTTTCACTGGTTAATTCATGAATGATAAGACTGTATTTAAATTATTCTTCCTGAAAGTGACCTATTTTGGGAAGATTTACTTACACAGTCTGTTACTGAAGACTCTGAAATGTATCTTGCTAAAGGAAGTCAAGGGCACCAGAAGCAAGCAATGCAGAAATAAGGACCGCTCGGGGAACCCATGAAAATATTTTAGAACTGCTTGAAAATCTTCTCCATAAAAAGGGAGGGGAAAAAAAAGTCAGGAAAAAAGAGAGGGACAGCAAAGGAGGGTAAGTGAACAGAAGTCAGATTACTGCGCATACAGCACCTGAGTAAGGCATACCAAAGGCAGAAAGGAAGCAACAAGAGATAAAGGAACGCAGAGAAGAAATGGAGAAGGACTCTGAAAAACAAAGCTATCGTACTATTCCGCTAGACTTTCTGCAGCTAGACAGAACTATGAGATGTATATTTCTTAAAAAAGTGGTAGAGCAATTAGTGAAACAATACGCATCCAGAACTAAAAAGAGTATAGCAACTTCAGTACATCTGTACTGCATACTTACAGAGAAATAACCTGTCTGTAGTTACATGTCTGAAGCTGCATATTAAATAGTGAATAAATAGCTATGTTAGGCACACAGATATTCTGAGAAGTAGTACATTTGTTATTTAAAAAAAAACACTTAACAATTTCAGTTTTTATTCTAATATAAAAAAACACTTAACTATTTTACATTTTTATTTAAATGCAAAAAAAATGTTTAAAGTTGGGAAATCATTTCACTACACAGGAAAACATAAAATTATGCTCTTGTCAGATAAGCCTTGCACTCCAGCACATTTGGAGTTCTGCCATACAAGTTGCTATCCTATTTGTTGCAAGGGGTATAGGATACATACAAATTAATTAATAATTGTTTTTCCCTCCAGCTACAATCCTGTTTTAAACACATTCATTAGACTATGTCTCAAACTAATGTAAATTAAATATTTTTAAAATAATGTATTTTCCAGTTCATCTATAAAGAGATGATACTGCTAAGACAGTATATATCCTGCACTCTAACCAAATAAAAGTATACTAGTACTATTAGTAAAATCTTTACTATGATTGTGCACGGTATACACTTACGGAAGAAAATAATTATGTAGGTTCATGAATTAGTTTGAAGCTCCAGATATCTTATCTTATTATCTTATCTTATCCAATTTAATCTCTCTAGGGACTCTGTAGGGAGTCTCTGTGTAAGGACTACAACAGAAGACTAGTGTTTTCAGTACTTCAGCATTTTCCCTTTAATTATTACATTTGAAACACTCAAAGCAATGATGGAATGATGGCAGACTAAAAATAGTCTTGATAATAAGCTAGTTCGTCTCACAAAAAAGATGGAGGTTTTATCTGTGAGAAGCATTTGTTCATCTGTGCTAAGTAGGGGGCTTTGGATCTGGTGTGTGGGTCCATACACTGCTTTCAGAGCTTTGTAGTGCCCTCTGTGGTCACCTGTAACAGCACATAGTTCAGTCTTTCCTGCTAGGTTGATCCACCACTTGTTCTGGATGTCTCAAAGTTTCTGTTGGAGCTTACTTCATGCAAGACAAAAGGCTGCTTTTCTTACATGGCACGATGGCTGAGCAAGGTGTGCTTGGTGAGTGGTTCTCTTCTTTGTCAACAATTCTTGGATCTCTTGATTGTTTTCATCAAACTAGTCTTGTTTTTATTTGAGGAGAACCCTAGGGATTCTTCAGAAGACTGCAGGATGCTATTTTTAATGTGCTGCCAAAGCACTTCAGGAGAGGGATCTATGGAATGATCTACAAGTTTAGTTTGAAGGTTTACCTGGAAGCTGTCTCTCACTGTATCTTTTTGAAGATTGTTAACTTTGAGCCTCTTCCTTCGGATGCCACCCCTCTTAGGTTTAGGCTTAAAGTAGAGGGTAAGTTTGCATTGCACAAGGCAGTGGTCTGCATGACATTCTGCACTGGGCATCGCTAGGGTATGACGGACATCACAAACGGTTTAGTTAGAGTCTCCTTTTCTTAGATGGATAGCCTTACAGGGCTAAACGAGCTCCATCTGCCCGGGTTTGGAGTTAGAGTTGTCCTTCTCCTAGGATGGTTGTCTGAAGGCTAGTGAGCCCATCCTGCCCATGGACACACTTTGGCTGACACTTCAGTTGTGACCTGTCTGGGAGAGGAGACCCTGCTGGAGGCATATGCCACTGCCAGCAGAGCTCCCAATCTCACAAGGGCACGCAAGCTCCTTCTCCATGACAAGGTGCCCATGAAAGGGTCCAATCTAAACAGTGCATCTAATATTCTACTCTAAATATAAATCATAGAGAACAAGCTTATGTTAAATTTCATGAAACACTGAGTTCCATTTTAATACAAATACACTGTGTTAATAATACACAATTAAACATGTAGATCAGAAGTAGAGGCAGACTTACTCTGGTGGGCAAGGACCACGAGTAGCCCATGTATCTGGTCTTCTGCCCTAAAAGAATAACACATTATTACATAGCTACAGGGATCAAGCTTAAATATGTAGTTCTCTCTTTCAACTTTCCCTGGAATATTTAAAATCAATGCCTGAAAGTACCTGTCCAACATGTTTGATAGAGATGATACTAAGTAATGAACAAACAAAACTACTCTTCAACTCAGAGGTCACAGCATCACAGTCTGAACTGGGCAGAAATTCTATTTCCAGCATTGCCCTAACACCTTTCAAGTTTTGAAAGTATTCACAAAACTGTAACCTCTTTCTTGCTACACACCCTTGTAGCCTGCTACTGAAAGAGTTCACAGTTCCGCAATACAATCCTCTAGTACCTCCAAAAAAGCGTATTCAGGTTTGAAAAAATAGTTTTGCTCCAGGAAGGTCGGATGTCATAAACACCACCACCTTGTGGTGAAATATGTAAAAACCGTTAAAGAGCTCTAGCACAATTTAGTCTTATTTTTAAAAGTAATATGATGCATTAAACCACAGGCATATAATTCTTCTGTACCATTTCAACTGAGACGGGATAAAGACCATAACACATTCTAGACATTAAAGTAGTTCCTTTTCCAGAAGCCATTGGATAAGGAAGAAAGCGAACAAAAAACATACTGAAGACTGTTCGCATTTATGGGGTGAAAATGTCATTTCAACTTAATTTAAATCTATGATTTATTTTTGCAAGTCAACAAGAATCAGATGGACTACAGAGGTTGAATTTGGAAACTGAGTGGCACAACAAATGGGAAAAAAAAGTTGTCACAAATTGGAGAAAAATTGACCTTTTTTTTGTTTTACAACTCAAATTCTCCAAATGCTGTGGTTTCATTCTCAAAAGGCTGGTTAATAGGTAACATTATAAAATTGATGTGATATCCTTACAAAAGGTCTTTTTTCCCTGCAAATCAAACAAAAAAGGAAAACAGCAACCTGACAGTCAAACTCCAAGAACTCCTAGTGTGGTCATTTAACAAATAAGGAAGTTAAATGAGGGCTTGGAGGCTGAGGGATTAACTTCATGAGCACACACTACACAGTATCTGTGAGAAAAATCACCTGTTATTTAAAATATTATTTACCTTAGAAATAGGCCCTCAGAATCCAAGATGATATTTGTATTAATCAGGCTTTCAAAAGTTAGCCTGAAAGTTTCTGCTACGGTGATCTTGTGAGGGTTGCACATCTAACAAACCATGGACTGTTAGAAATACCTGGAAAACAAAATTCCCCTTCACACTGAATCCAAAGAATTTTACACATCCATCTGAAAGTTTGCCTCTGGAAATTATATTCTGAGGGTTGGTTTACCTTATTGCTGTCTTGCCAACAAAAATGTAAGCACAGTTCCTACCAGTTTTACCAGCAGCCTGAGGCAGCACACAGCAGAGCTTCAAGGTACCCTGAATACCAGTTATTTTAGGACAGCTGTTTTTATTGGAAATTTGCTCTTTTCATTTGAGAAGTTGTCATACATTTTTTCTGACAAAAAATTCTTTAAAAGTTTCCTTCTGTCCAGAATATATAACCTTAAATGGAAATCCATCTGAAGCATGATTAAAATATTAGTAAAACCATCAAACTAAGGAAGGAAAACAATCATAAGCCTTCCATCGCTATACCTGAGGTTTCTTCCCCATCAGTGACTGATGAGCCTGTCTTCAAGGGGAAGCAGCAACTCCTTTAACTTTCAAATATAAGCAAATTCAATGACAGCCTTCAGAATATACTGAAAATAGAAAAAGCTATTAAGTATTCTGTATTTTATATACAAGTACTTCTGCAAATAAACATTATTTACGTTAGAAAGGAGATGTCCTGTTACCAATAATTTGGGTATTTTCTTCTGCAACCTATGAAATGTTGCTGGGCTTCCTTTTTTCACTGCATCTTAATTGCAGTCTTTCCTAAATAATGCTTAACCAGATTAAAATTTGTATCTTTGCCTCAAGTTTCACTCCCTCTTTCCCTTACACTTCTCTTAATGTCTTCTTGTAACAGCATTACTGATTTGCTACCTCTTGACAACATCCAACCTTTTTTACTCATCATTTACAGCTGCTGCCTGGTTCTCAACTGCACCATGCCCTTGGACAAATGTTTACAGGAACACGTAAGGGCCCTCCTGGCACATACCCTGCCTCTGAGAGCTCCAGAATGACATTTTGCCAGTATGCTATGTCCTGCTCTGCTGGTTTCTCCTTCTACAGCTGTGAACCAAAAGCCTATCATTTATTTCCCAGAAATCAGACACTCAATTTTTGACACATCATCCACAAAAGTTGACCCTGTTTTTACCTACTGAACAGGTTTTAACTCCCCAGTATCCTTTCCCTTAACCAGCAGGACAGCTGCAGGGCCTGCTCAGAGATGTCCATACAGACGCTTCACAACCTGCCAGCCTTCCTGCCGTACCTGCTTTCCCAGAGCACTCAAAACGGAGACCCGCTGTCCTAGGTGACCTCAAGACTCTTATTGAAATACATCTTTTCCATTGAAAGTATAGGCAGGAGAAAGCATTGTTGCATTTAACCAGTACCACGCTAACAACTGCACTACAAGAGCAAAAACAAGTAAATGAAGAGGACCTACAAGAAAGTTAGAAAGCATCTTTTCACAAGAGCATATAGTGGCAGCACGATGGGTAACAGTTTTAAGCTTTAAAAGGGTACATTTAGGTTAGATAGTAGGAAAAAACTCTTTATTGTGAGGGTGCTGAGACACTGGCACAGGTTACCCGGAAAAGTTGGGAATGCCTCCTTCCTGTTAGTGTCTAAGGCCAGGATGAGCAAATAAAGTTGCTCAGGTAAACTTTGAGCAACCTGGCTTACTTCGAGGTGTCCCTGCCCGTGGCAGGCGAATTAGAACTACATCATATTTAAGGTCCCTTCCAATCCAAACCACTCTAGGATTATGATTTTATGGAACAAACATTATGGGCTCGGACAGCCCCACGGAAATGGTACTATTTTCCCGTGAGCCTTCAGGCTCAGGAGAGCCCCGGGAGCAGCAGGATGCCCACGGGGTCCCAGTGGGGTCTCACCGGACGGGTGTCACTAGAAGGTTCTGACCGACGGGGCAGGACGGACCACGCAAGGCTGACGGAAAGGGACCACACCAACCCCCGCGTCTCCATGGTAACCGGGCCCCACCGTGAGATCCGCCGCAGCACCCCGTGTCAACGCCGCCGCCCTAGGGGCAGGAGCGACCCCCGCCACCCACGCCTGCCTGCCGCCGGCCGCCGCGTCCCGCCGCCTTGCCCCGCCCCTGCCACCGCCCGTCTAGAGGGCTTTCCCCGATACAGCAGCGCGGAAGGGCCAATCTCAGCTAGGCTTCGCACAGTTTAGCAAGATACCACCTCAACTGAGCAGAGAAGAATTCCCAGTTCCTCTTGAAGAAACACAGTGTGATTCCTGCACTCGAGTCGCAGCAACGCCACTACCAAGCTTTGGGATGAGTGGCTGGAAAGCTGCCTAGTGGAAAAGGACCTGAGGGTGTTAGTAGACACCTGGCTAAATATGAGCCAGCAGTGCGGCCAAGGCCAACAGCATCCTGGCTTTTGTCAGCAATGGTGTGGGCAGTGTGAGAAGGGAAGTCAATGCGCCCCTGCCCTCGGCCCTGGTGAGGCGTTCAGTTCTGGCCCCTTACTACAAAGACATTGAGATGCTGGAACGAGTTCTGAGTAGGCAACCAGGTAGGTGAATGGTCTGGACCTTCAAATCTTATGAGTGGGTGGCTGAAGGAAATGAGGCTGTTCAGCTTGGAGAAAAGTAGGTTGAGGGGAGAATCTACTGCTCTTGAAAAGAGGTTGTAGCAAGACAGGGGTTGGTCTTTTCTCAGAGATATCAAGCCACAGAAAAACAGGAAATGGCCTCAAGTTGTCCAAGGAGAGGTTTAGATTGGAGATTAGGAAACATTTCTTCACAGAAACTGTTTTCAGACACTAAAACCAACTGCTCAATGGTGGTCACCACCCCTGAAGGTATATAAAAGATATGTAGATGTGGTGCTTAGAGACAAGGTTTAGTGGTGGACTTGGCAATGTGCTAGGTTCCTGGTTGATCCTAAAGGTCTTTTCCTGCCGAAATGATTCTGTGATTCCATTCAGTAGAGATACGGTATGCCTGAACATCCCTCTCTGTGCTCACATGCAAGCCTGCCTGTTACTGGAGTGGACAGAAATGCTCCACAGGCTGGCTGAGACAAGGCTGATGCCACCTGACTCCCTCAGTCAACAGCAAAACTATGTGCAGCAATTGCCTGTGCAGGACACTTGGACTTTGCACAGGTTTGCATCCTCAAGTAATCCATGCAGCTAACATCAGAGACTTCAAAACAGCAGCAAAAGGGTTCACAGCAAATATCTGTAGCTCTTGCTCAGAAACGCAGCTATTACCCCAAAGTAGTTCAAAGCCTTATGGAAAAAGGCTTCAAGCAGCAGCAGCACTCAAGAGACTACTGAACAGGAAAGCCATGGCACTGTTTATTCAAATGCTGCCCCATGGCAGCAAAATCCTGCAGGTCAGAAAGTCAAGAGCATTAGTGACAGTGCCCAGAAGGCAGCAATACCAACCTGTACCCACACCAGCCCCCTGCAGACCATGCAATGAAGCTACTAACAGCAAATGCCATAGCAGCACAGCATGTTTGGTTCCCGTTCTTTTATCCTCTCTGATCAAATGCTTTGAAATTAGTTTCAGATTACTTTTATTAGCTTTATTAGTAGTCTGAGGGGATTAGCCTCTATGCAATTACAGCTTTTTTAAATAGTTCATGTTGTCCTGAATGACCCAACCTACATCAGTTATTTTCAATAATCAGATTGTGTCCAAGTACCAGTTCTGACTCATTGCCTGGAGGAAAGACCTGTACCCACTTCAGAAATTTTGTCCTTTTGGTCAATTGGTTTTTCAAAGTCAGGCAAAATCTCACCTATTGCAAAAGTACTAATGGACTGATGATCAGCACATATTTCTGAATGC
Organism: Calypte anna; assembly: GCF_003957555.1. Taxonomy (NCBI): domain Eukaryota; kingdom Metazoa; phylum Chordata; class Aves; order Apodiformes; family Trochilidae; genus Calypte; species Calypte anna. Next base: position 64,102,088 of record NC_044244.1, on the reverse strand, counting down.
TGCTACTTCCAAGACTGTGGAAGTCCATTTTTAGATCCACAGACTTACCATGCTTCTATACAAGAATGAAAAATTCATTCTGTTTCAGTGAGTGACACAGAAACAGTTTTGGTCTGTTTAAGTGCATTACATTTCCTTCATAAAAACAAAGCTATGTGTTATTCTAGTAAAACATTACACTAGAATAAATATGGCAAAACAGTTCAGGTATTATAACTGCCCTACTTAAAAGCTATACAATTATAAAACAGAAAATTTAACAGCAATATATTATCAAAACTACCTGCAGTGTAATTCCTGTCATTAAAGGGTGGAAGTTCTTAGGCATATTTATTAACTGGGCAAAAATTAGTAGAAAATAAAGGCATGGATAAAAATTATCTTGGCAAAGGAAACAAGCGCTTTTCTTAACATTGACCTAAACAAAGCCATGGTATTGAAAAAGAAAAAATGTCACATAATACACTGAAAAAAAAAGATACCCCTCACAGTTCTCGAATAATGCAGAGCACTACATTCGTTAACACTGATAGAAGAAAAAGTGTATTACAATCAATCTAAAGGCCAGATGCTATGGTGTTAAGTGCTAAAATTAATACGGAAGAGGGATATAGGACTAAAGGGTATCAATTAGTTATTATGCAGATGCTAAGATTAATCAGGGAGAGGTGAGGAAGAACTTAAGTGATCCAGAGTAATGCATTACGGTTAAAATTTACACATGAATCTATACATCAGTTCCTGAGTAGAGAGCAAATTTGGACATAATTATTTTAAAGGTGTCTGTGGATACATTTCTCTCTCCAAATAAATGGGACTATGAATGCATCACTACGACTTACCCACACTGCTTCTCATTCTCCCTTCTTGAGAAAAGTTCTCCGCAAAGAGCTAAATTCATCACTGCACGTCCTCTGAACAACTCAAGAAAGTCACACTACAAATGGCACCATGCTTACTAGTTACAAAACATTTATAGTCTTAATTACAACATACTCCAATATTTTAGTGAAACATCAGGTATAATTACAGTGCATTATATAGAGAGTACAGAAATATTTTTATCGCAAAAAAAATAAATAGAAAAAATATGTAAACATCCTGAGGAAAATTCTGCTGCCACTGAAGTCAGTTTTACAGAACCACCACAGGTATGAGAGCAGGCAGTATTTCACACCTCTTTTTAAAGCCTATAGCAGTGCACATAACCATTCAAAACAGTTTAAAGTGCATTCAACATTATAAAAATATTTGTAAGGTTTTGAAAGTTTTACATATGCGGATTTCATTCATATCTATTACGTCTCCTCAATCTCATGTCTTCTGATTCAATGTCATCTTTTTTTACCATTTCTTGGTCTTCTACATCTGTCTTTAACTGATGTATTTCACACTCATCATAGAATTCATGCTCTTCTACTTTGTAATCATTATCAACATCCTCAAGCAAACCTTCATTACTGTCATCTTCTCCATCATCCATTTCTTTCTCTTGAGAACGTTCAACAAATGACTGAATGAGATCTTCTAGTATCTCATTACAAGTGTGGCTGACATCTTGCAGTTCAGCAGAGAAAGAATAAAAAATAAAGTTTAAATTAATAGAAAAGCTCCAAATTTCAGGTCAATGCTCTCCTTCTCAGCTAATACAAAAATATCCCAAATTTCTAGCAAAGTATTCTTAAGATTTAAGTTTCCTTTTGGATTACTATGCACCCCTTGGAAAACTACAGCTGAAATTAATATACAATTTGTTGTTAATATATTATGCAAGCATTACCCATAGTCTCACAAGTTCCCATATGGGAATCCTTAACTAAGATTAGTCAAATACTAACAGACTGTTCAGGAACTCACATTCAAGAAGCTTGTTTTAAAAAAGCAGAATGTGACTGTGTGGTGTATCATAGTTCAATGTCTTTTAACACCTATTCTTAAAAAACAGGTGTGTCAAAAATATGATGCATCAAAAATTTGACATTAGATACACCTCAAACAGGAAGAAAGGTACTCCTCCAGAATAAAATTAGTTCCACATACACCTAGATACACACACACATACACCTACCTAAGATGCAGGAGATCAACATTTCATAGTAAGATTTTTTTATTCTTCTAAAACATAAAATACCTAGTTATCCTGCTGAAAATCAAAGTACCTTTAATCTTGTTTTCTGATTTATCTAATCCACTTTCTTTCATCAGTCGTCTAATTGACTGGAGATGTGTCATTATTTCATCTTTCTGCTCACACGCTAGAGCATTAAGACTAGAAAAAAAGACAGACGGCAACAGCTGAAAGATTACCTTAGAAGTGAGTGCTTGATATTAATGTACAAAATGGCAATATCTCCTTCTGTGGATAAGTAGCACAACTAGCAACATGCTTAGGTCAAGATTTTCTTTGAGAACTGTCTCTTGAGAAGTGGGGAGCCTCCCACATACACTGAAACATCTAGTCATTGAATCCTAATACTGGAGCCCCAATGGCCAAGGTTGAGTAATGACTACTGAAAGAAAACAGTTATCTGTATTTTATTTTAATACTACAATGCCTCATAGAGAATATTAGTCTAGAGGATTTTTGCATTTATTTCTTATGTGTGTACTCTCTCCTCAACACTACTAGAAATTTTCTAGGTAACCTGCTCAGTGAATTTGCTGCTCAATACGAGCAGCACATATGAAGTTTCAGAAGTGCAAAGGGAACAATAATGGAATTCTGCATGTTTTCAACTAGGCTTCATGAAGAATGTCAGTCTACACAAAACAGATTGCAGGGGTATTTTAACTTCCAGCAGATGGATAAGGCCCCAGTTTCTTAAGAAAAGAACATCTCTACCATGAGGTTGTATTACTTATTCCCTTTCATTTCATTACTTATTCCACTTTCTAACAGAGAAATTATATTTCCTCCAAACACATACAATCACTTAACAGGCTCATTTCAGAACACAAAAATAAGCAGCTATACCTTGATAATTAATTTTGCCTTCTAATTAAATAAAACAAAAATCCTACTTTCTGCTGTAAGAAATCTAATTCCAATAAGGGCTTTCAAATGCTACCGAGCTTAATTTTTTTTAAAGTATTTGTCCCCTCAGTCAATATTAAAGTTTTACTAGGTAAGTCACAAAAATGTGACCAAAAGTCTGAGCTTTTGCAGCTATTTTTGATGAAAAAGAGCAGGCATTGTCTGTTGAGAAGATCACATATTGCAAAAGAGGCCGCAGATGGCTACAGAAATGGTAAGCAATTAAAGAAGTTCCTAAACGTTGTTCCCTACCTCTATATAAAGAGCATTCTAAGAATTCTTTATTAACATTTGGAAAAATTTACATTTACAAAAAACACTAACTGAGATGTTTTAGAAACACTCACCAGTTTGACAGTGGATCCAATTGAGTCAATAAAGAATTTAACATTTTCTCTGTCTGTGCTAGATGGTGCTCCAGTTCCAAAAGCTGATGCTCTACCCCACCCCCCAAAAAAACAAACAAACAAAAAAACCCAAAACAACAAAAAAACAAAACAGTGGGAGGACAGGAAAGAGAGAACATTGTGAGAAATCTACTTACAGTACCAAAAGGATATTAATTTGTATTTTCAGTTGGGCAGATTGGTTGTTTTTTCTATATAAAATCAGAGAATATGGTAAGGTAAGAACAGAAGCATACTATGTGTGAATTGACGTCTTTTTCCTCCAACAACCTGTCACACAGAGTGCCCAGAGAATACCTTGGATAGAAAGTGAACAAAGCTGCGGGCTCTGTCTTCCCAGCCTCAAAAACTATGACGTTCCAATACTTATTGAGATATAAGTAATGTATTTATCCTTTATATGCTGTCATGAATTTGCCCACTCACACCTCACAAATATATTCAACACAATGCACTGGAGCCAAGAGTAGTAACTCCTCCTAAAACACTATTAAACTTTGAATAAAGAAGAATGCAACATGCCAGGATGGTAAGTAGCAGTGTAGCAAATCAGTGCTGAACCTGATTACAAATGTATTGTACAGAGACATTAAGAGGCTGATAGTTGCCTAACTAATTAAAAATGTGTTTTTATAAAGGGGAAAGAAGTATGAAATCAGCTCAACTCTGCTGTGCTAAAACTGTTTCTCCAAAGGAAAGCCCACTTCTTGGCACTATTCCTGGCAGAATAGACTGAATCAGTCTATGCATCATGAATCTGCATCATGAAGAAAAATACCGTAACCTTTTATTATCTCTACTATAAACTGTTAATGTTTTTGATCTATAATTTGGCCCAGAAACAGTCTCTAATTTTTTTATCCATAATGTTACACTATCAATACAGTTTAATTCTAAAGCAGGTAATTGTATTCGTTTTAAACACTATTAATTCTGAAGAGTATTCTGTAGTGAAATGAGGCAACCAGGTGCCACTAATTGCCAGGTAGTGGGCGTGAGCTTGTGTTAAGCCCATCTGTGCCTGATCAGGGCGGGCCCCCACTGCGCATGAGCAGGACCAGGGGGCCAATAAAAGGTAAGGCTCAAACTCACAAACTCAGCTCACACCGGAACTCACAATTTCGGCATGCTTGGCTTTATTGCTCCACTAGAGCTCATCGCAGTCAGGGTGAGGCTTTGAGGAGTCTTGAACCCACGGCCCCAGGCATTGCTTGGGTTGTGTGTATAACAGCATGCTTAGCCAGCTGCGCCACTCAAGCCTCACCCTGATGGCAATGAGCTCTAAGTGGAGCAATAAAGGTAGTACAGTGCTGAAAGCAGCAGTTAAAGCCAAGCATGCCGAAATTGTGAGTTCCGGTGTGAGCTGAGTTTGTGAGTTTGAGCCTTACCTTTTATTGGCCCCCTGGTCCTGCTCATGCGCAGTGGGGGCCCGCCCTGATCAGGCACAGATGGGCTTAACACAAGCTCACGCCCACTACCTGGCAATTAGTGGCACCTGGTTGCCTCATTTCACTACAGTATTATATGGTATTTCAACATCCTGTGGTATGGAATAGTATGCATAGTATTACGTGAGAAAAACATCAGGTATTAAAAGAGAACCATACTATACAATTGAAGCTGTTTTACAGAATACTGCCACCTGGAGTTTTTGAACTAACTTCTAACAAGTGTTTCAAATATTCACAATAACAATGTGTTTTTTTGTAGGTTCATAACTGCACACAAGTAGCTTAAGAGATGATTCTCATTTGGTTAAACTGCATCAACTAAATATGCAGTGTGAAATACACATTCTTGGTGAACATATGCATTCTGAATGGGTATCTTACCTGTTTCTTTTGCCTTGTCTTCTGTATTTTTTTCTTTTTTGGAGAGAATTTCATGTGACTTCATCTTTAATAAACAAAGTCATGTAAAAAGACTTGACCACTGATTGTATATTAAGAGTAAAAATGTGCTTAGAAATTTACTGAAATAGCAAACACAAAAATGTGCTCAATTAATGAGACTTTTTTACTGCTGTATGTTCTTCCCATCTTAAACTGACACTTCTAATTTTCAGCAACTGACAAAAGTTCTAAAAGTAGTTTTTATTTTAACTTCAGTTTTCAAAAGTGAACAGAAAGAACCTTCTGACATCATCTACCTGGACTTACTCAAAGCATTCAACACTGTCCTGTATGACATTCAGGTCTCTAAACTGGAAATATATGGATTCAATGGATGGACCACTTGGAGGATAAGGAACTGACTGGATGGTCATACTCAAAGAGTGGTGGTCAATGGCTCAGTGTCCAAACGGAGACCAGTGATGAGTGGTGTCAAGATCCTGCACATGGGAGGGGAAAATCCCAAATCCAAAGACAGGCTGGATGGAGAACAGACTAAAAACAGCCCTGAGGAGCAGGACTTGGGGGTGTTAGTTGATTCAAGTTCAACATGAGCTGGTTATGTGTCCTTGCAAGCCCAGAAGGCCAACTGTATCCTGGGCTGCACCAAAAGAAGAGTGGCCAGTAGATCAAGGGAGGGGATTCTCTCCCTCTGCTCTGCTATTGTGAGACCCCAGCTGTAGTACTGTGTCCAGATCTGAGGCCCCCAGCACAGGAAGGACAGAACTCTTGGAGCAAATCCAGAGGAAGCCCAAGAAGATGATTAGAGGGCTGGAGCACTTCTCCTATGAGAACACACTGTGAGAGTTGGGGTTGTTCAGCCTGGAGAAGAGAAGGCTCTGAGACCTTATAGAAATCTTCCAGTATCTGAAGGGGCCTATGGAAAATCTGGGTAGGGACTTTTCACAAGGGCGTGTAGTGATAGGACAAAGTGTAATGGTTTTAAGCTTGAAGAAGGAAGATCTAGGTTAAAAATTAGGAAGAAATTCTTTAGCGTGAGGGTGGTGAGACACTGGCACAGGTTGCTTAGAGGGGTTGTGAATATCCTCTTCCTGGAAGTGTTCAAGGCCAGGTTGGGTGCGGCTTTGAGCAACTTGGTCTAGTGGGAGGTGTCCCTGCCAATGGCAGGGGCACTGGAAATCGCTGACCTTTAAGGTCCCTTACAACGAATCATTCTATGATCACATGATTCCATGGTTCTAGGTCACTGGATCCAGTCTTCTACCATTAACTATGAGGTGAAACTTCTTTCTCTAAATTAATAAAGATGCTATTATAAAAATTTATAAAAATACATTTCAATCCTATAAGCACAAAGAGCTTTAACATCCAAAATATTGTTTTTATGATGTTTAAATTTTACTTGCAGTCAAATTAAATTTATTTTTAAAACCAAACTGGTCAGCCTCTATATTCATCTTGCTAAGCTGTTTTATTTTCTTACACAGGAAATTATATGAAACTGACTATGGAAATGAAGATGTTGTCTCCAGTCCTTTCTAGGCTTAAGTATTTCAGGTGCACTCTGAGAATCCTAGGTGCTGTAATATCTCTTACTATACATAATAGATATCAGGACTTGATATATTTGCAAAAAAAAAAAAAAAAAAAAAAAGCCAACCAAAATCAACTGGTCATATGTTCTCCTTTCTTAATTTACTAATGATGCTGCAGATGCATGACCAAATGAGATGTCCAAATAAAAGGTCTTGACTACTTGCTATACTAATTAATTGTTAATCTAAGAGTATTACTCTGCTGGAGACATTCATCTCCTTCCCATACTCGATCTCGTTGTGAAGGATGAAAAGGAAGTGAAACATTGATCAGACTTCTTAGATTCTTATGATTCTTATTTGAGGTTGGGGTGGATGGGCGAGAACAAAATTCTCACTTTAAAGTGTCTAAACAAAGTCAGAAGTTTTCATAAGGAAAAATGAAATGTGCTACAATTCTATATTTGGAGCTCACATTCAAACCAAGCAAGACAACAATATACTTGGCTCTTGGACAACAATATTTAACAACTAGGGAAAAATAAAGCCAAACCAGTTACTTTTCCCTTTAATTTCAATTATTTAATACTTGTCTTAGGACTTACCTTAAGAAATTTGTATGCTGCAAACACACCCACTCCAAGAGCATACAACGGCATGAGGGTGAATGCTAGCTCTCTGCCATTTCCTCTTTTTCTCTCCCTCTTTATCTCTTTCTCCATTGCATTTTTCATCTGCTGAAAACTCTGGTAAGTATTACTGTCAGAATTTCCTTGATTCAGGTAAAATCGATGACCTGTCTGAGGACTACCTTAAAAAAATAAATTGAGAGAAGGCAAAGCTAGAAAGGAAAGTAATAGTCAAATTAGTTTCACAACTGGAATTAAAAAGTTTTCTACTTGTGTGATCATCTTTGTTCAACACTTTGTTGGAAATACCAGAGAAAAAGGAATTTAATTCTGCTAAGCTAAGACGCTACTTTGTGATAAGAGATCACAGTGTTTTAAAACTTAAAGTGAGCCAAAAAAGTTTTTCAGACTTCTAGGGCCGACCCTGACTGCAGCAACATTTACTATTATGTCTGCAGCCACATCATGCCAGACATTACTGCTGGTTTTAATACAAGAAATTGGTCAGTTTGCAACATGTGCATTTGGAGTAGACCTTATTTGGTCTGTATGTTTGCTTACTGGAACTTGAAACAGCTGGACAGTTACACAAAAATTTAAACATCCTAACTGATACAGGCAGACCTCAAGCTACCTTAACTATTTAATCTAAGAGCAGGCACATGGCTTCTTTCAATATAAGCAGGTTTAGACTTACTGAAACAGCACTAACTTGTCTGGAAATTATGTTTTATCTCATGTATTGCTTTCCTCCTTTCAGATTATTTGTCATTGATTATTAGTTTTAAGATTGCACTCTTTTTTCCTTACCTTTAGTTCTACTTGGTTCTAATGTAAATGAGATTTATTAAAATATCTAATGGCACAGATGAAAACTCTCCCATAGGTCATATAAATAATAATGTGGTTAAGTGACATAACTCTGTCCCGGCACAGAGGAATCCTAATGGAGTTCAAATGTCCTGCACCAAGTTTATCTCAAGGAAGAAACATCAGTGTGTTACTACTGGTCAAACATGAAAAAAGAAGCCAGGCAGGTGAGAACAGTAGATTTGCCTGAAATTTATTTTGCAGAGTCCTGGACCAATACATCAGTAGATTCACAGGCATGTGAAGTGTTGCTTTTTTTAAGGTTCGATGTTAAAAAATTTGGTCTGTAGGAAATGACAGCTACCACATAAATTGAAACTAATCAAGCAAAACAATACAGAGTTTAAGAAGCACAGTAAACTGGGAAGAAAGTTCTAGCAGCTCAATTCTCACTCTTTCTATCTTTGAAATGTACTTCCGGGGAAAAGAACAGACACAGAATTTGCAATAATACAGCAACTACCTACGCGTTGGTTTACAGTGTCTTGGAAGGCAGCATCATCACTGAATCACAGACGAACTTCAGGAAAGCAGACGTTAGGTATGTTTCAGCACATATGTGAACCTATGGACCTTTAGCTAAATCCTCAGCTAATGTACACTTAAGAAGCTTAACATACATTTACACCAGTCAAGCTTTAACAAGAAGCAAGCTGTCTAGTATCTAGATAGTATCCAGCTGTCTAGACAGTGGTATCTTTTGTGAACAAGCATCTTGGATTATTTCCAGTACACTACCTGACAAAACCTCACACCATTCTGCGTTAAAGGTCACTAACACTTTGCTTCCCCTCTTCAATTCTAACAGGCACACTGCTTTTTTTCCCTCTGACACCTCACAGCCACCCATTCGTTAACTATCTTAATGCTTGGACCGATGATCTTAAAGGTCTTTTCCAACCAAAATTATCATAACTGCTATTCCTCTGCAGGGATTAGTCATTAAACTACCCCGCTAAGATACGTTTCCAGTAACAGGGCATTCTCTGAATTTAGAAGCAGTTTTCTTCAGACAACACAGACAAAAATCAGGCGCAGAATATAAAATGCGGGGCGGGCGGGTAAGGCCAGAAGCTCAGAGTATAGACGCCGGCAGCCTGAACAGGCCTCCCCCTCATGTCCGTGTAAACACACAGCGCTTCCCGCCAGACGCAGCCGAGCGGAGGCGCAGCCGCCTCCCCTGGGCCCTCCTCTCAGCCCGGCCCAGGCAAAAGCGAGCTCCGAGCAGGTCCCGCACCGAACGCCGACTGCAAAGCGGCCCCTGGTACTGCCCTGGCCCCTTACCTTTCCCATACTGGCGTGGATCGTAATGGCCGGTGCTGGCTCTACCACCCCGCGGAGACCGGGCGGCTCGCAGGTCTCCTCTTCCTCCTCCTTCTCTTCCTCCTCCTCTTCCCATTAACATCCTGGGCATGACGACGAAGACGCAGAGCACCAGCACCACCGAGACCACTACCTGCTGCAGAGCTGACAGCACCATGGCCGCCGGCCAACGAACCGCCGCCCGGCGCAGAGGAACGGCGCTCGCTCCCCTCTAACTGCGGTACGCGCCCTCTGGCGGGCTCCTCGCGCCGCGCCGCTGCAGGGCTCGGCCGGCGGTTCTCTGGCAGGGAAGGTTCTGGAACAAGCTGAGAAACAGAAGGGGCCGGCAGGTGGGGCCCTCCCTTCAGGCGAGGCCCTGGCAACTAGGACCATGAGGGCGTGCTCGGTGGTGCTGGCCTTGGGACTGGTGCTGGGGGCTGCAGGCAGTCAGGAGCCCACCTTTGCGAGCATCACAGATAAGACCTTCATCAAGGACTGCGTGAGCATCCACAATGACCTCCGTGCCAAAGTTCAGCCACCCGCCAGCAACATGCGATACATGGTAGGGACGGTCCTGGGGCTGCCCGGAGTGGTTTCAGAGCCTTTATGGGGGAGATGCAGCAGTGGCCAGGGGTCTCTTGATGATCCATGGTCAAGGTGGATCAAGGGTAGCATCACTGGTTTATGTTCAAATGTAATCACATTTATTGGAAAGGAAATAGTGTAGGGAGTTCAATCAGTTGTAGTCAGGTGAGAACAGAAAAAAGCTGGCATGCAGTATGAGGTTGCAGTGATTCTCCCACTCAACCGTGCTCTCATGAGAGCCCATCTGGACTGTGTCCAGTTCTGGAACCCTGTTTTTTGGATGGATTTGTAGCCTGAATGGCAGATAAGGAGGTACAACTTTGGAAGTGAGGAAGATTGTGGTAGACACTGCACTCAGTTTACTTACTCAGGAATAGGAAAATGAGAGAAAATTTTGAATCGAGGTACACATGTAAAAAAGATGGTTAGAAGAAACTGAAGGCATTAGAGAGAAAAAGGTTTTGGCAGCCAGTGGAGTTTTTGTAAAAGCCACACACAGACTAGAAGTAAACAGATAGGTACAACGACTGATAAATGTAGGTAATAAAACACAGGATCTGTTACATAATACATAGAACTAGATACTTTAATGGTACAAAGAACTTCCTGAAAATAATTGTGGCTGGAAAAAAATAGCAAACATCACTCATGTTTGGGAATCAGAAATCATGTTAAGAATGACAGACGGCAAAGAATAGGTAACAGAATGAGTTACTGGCCAAACATTGGCATATTTATCTCATGAAGCTGTCTTTCTAAAATAGATCCAATAGGATCAGTAAGATTTGTTCCTACAGGCTTTCTTAAAAATTCTCTAAATATAAATCTATAGTAGCTGTGCATTTTTACTTTGAATTCATTTTTATGTACCTAATAGAATCCTTAATAACCAGTTTAACAAAAAAAAAGCTTCATGTTTAATGTGGAAGTGATTTCTTATCTGAAGATAAAAGTTCATACTTCTGTGCTGCAAAAGGAAAATAAAACACAAGTACTTGCTTAAATAAGGGAAAGTGTTCTATTGGAAACTGATGGATATGATATCTATCTGTACTTTATTGACAGTTTTATCCAATTAAGATGAAATTGTAATTTAACATTGCACAACTATTCCACCTTTCCTATTTTGCAGACCTGGGATGCAGCTTTGGCAAGGACTGCCAGGGCATGGGCAAAGAGATGCGTTTTTCAACATAACATATACTTAGATAAGAAATATCAGTGCCATCCTGATTTTACATCTGTTGGAGAGAATATTTGGACCGGAAGTCATCAAGCATTCACTGTTGCTAATGCCGTTAAGTCATGGTATAATGAGTTAAAATTCTATAATTTTACAGATCAGAAATGTACAAAGGTTTGTGGTCATTACACTCAGGTAAGAGTTATCTTCAGTAGAATATCCTGTATAGTGCCTACCAGTTAAGTCAGTAGTGGATTTAAATAATACAGAGTTGAATGTATGGTTTGTAGTGACTGACAGTTTTACTTTCTCTCTTTGTATTCTCAAGTAGTGACTGCATTAACGGCTCATTACTCCTGCTACTTCTTTGTCTTGTAAAATAATAATCCATTCCTCTTGTCCACAATATTGGCACTGCTAAAATCCTCAGTCCTTCTTGCATTGTATCAGCACCACGTGAATTTCATAAAATAATCATTTCAGGTTTTCTAGCTGCACAGAGTTCTGAATTCTGTAAGTTTGAATATGCTGTTCAAAATAATCACAGCTGCAGAATGCAGTACACCTTAGATATTTTAACAGAAAGAGAAAATTCAGCGAAAGTAAATTGTACTCTGCAAATGCTATAAAAAAGAAGGAAAAAAAGAGCATCAACAACAAAAGAGACAGTTTGTGATATACTTTTGATTTCTAAGTGGTAATTCTGACAAACTTTGTTCTGCTGAGAAAGTAAAGGTTTTCTCTGAACACAGTATTTTAAGTGGATTTATTTTCCATTTTTAAAAAGTAAGCTTTGCAGTAGAATTAGTTTCATCTATGACCAAACACGTAATATTTCACTGATACAAATCAGACAATAATTTTAATGTCAAAAACATTTAATTTTAAAAAACACTTTACCTAGGATTTAGGGGAATTTGGGCCTGCAATCTCTGCTTTGCAACTGCAAAATATCTGCATTTTGATGAGGTCTGAATCCTTTACTACTCTCAGGACTGCAGTATGCACTGTTATTGAGACCAGCACTACAAAAATAGTGACTAGTCTTGAAATTCTGTGTGTGGTTTGAGGTTCTAGCTGAATGTGCTAACACCTAGGAAGCAATGATAAATATGGCCCTAAATTATCCATACTGTATGTTTTCACATGCATTACTGATCCTTTTGGGCCTCATGTTAAATACCACCAGACGTCTTCCTATCACTGGGTTTCGTACCTGTGTAACAGGATAGCCTGGGGGGCGAAAGCCCATTTTTGAGAAGTCCGCTATCAGTTCACGAAACTCTGGATAGCTGTCCATGTCAATCATCCATCCTGGAGGAACAGTAGGAAATGGGGAAGCAAACTAACTTCAGTGGGCACATGCAAACGTATGGTGATTTGGCTATCTAGTCCTCAGCGCACTGCTTCATGAAATCCTGGGAAGCCTAAAGCAGACGCTACCATCTGTACATGATGACTTCTAAAATTCAAAACATTTTGAAAGATTAACCATATCTAAGCTGTATTTAATTAGTAAATGGACTTCAAAAAAACCAAGTCCTACAGTTTAGGGCAGGCCAGTGCTAGAAGAGATTTTGAATGCAGATACTGGTGGTTTAACATGTGAGATCGCTTAGGAAACCCACAGTTTCTGTTATAAATTATTATCAACAATAACCTACTATAATTTCTTATTTCAGTATTCAAAGATGCTCAGACTACAGTATGTGCAAATTACAGATTAAAATGACCTGCAGTATACTTGCAGTGAAACTGTTACAGGACATGACGGTAGCTGCAAGGTTCTTTTTGAGTTAGCTTCAGATTGTCTTTTCTCCCTTATTTCCCCTCAAGTGTTAATTATCATTTCCTGCTCTTGGTTCCACCTGTAACAAACTCTGGCTGGAGGATTTAAGTTGTGCCATTTACTGAGCAGAAAATCTTCAGAAGATTAGAATTAAACATTATCTTAAGAAAGTATTTTTATTTTTCCTCTGGCATAATAAATTATAAAATGTTAAGTATCAAGGTGCTTCCTTGCATTTTACAATGTGCTGCTCAACTTTGCTGTCTGCATAGAATTATGGAGGTTTTTGCACATTAATCTTCAAGTGATGTTCATTTCTAAATTTTTTTTTTCCCTGATTAATAAAGTGTGCTCCTTTCTAAGGTAATCATAGTTAAGGTGTGTCAAAATGTTCCTGAATTTCAGGCAGAATTACAAAGGAATGTAATAGAGTATATAGGTTAAGCACCAATGAACACGTAAAACTATATGTGTCTTCAAAATTGATAGTTAAATACCATGCATGATCCAGGAGCCATCATAGTTTTGAAGGCTCAGACACAAAATTGAAAATGAGTAAAACACACAAATCTTAAATGGATAGACTGTTTAAACCTACTAGGAGAACCATGATGCAGAAATCTCCAAAATGGTGGAAATACTAAAAAAATGTATGAAGCCCTTTCCTAAAGGCCCCTGAAATGCTTAGTCCTTAATCCAGGATTTGGGTAACATCACATTAAGCATTAAGATCCTTTTTGAAAAAGGGTTATGTTGAAGATAACTGCTTCTTGCAGTTACAACTGAAGAGATGGAACTTTAGGAGTTGTTCAAATCAGTTTGTCAAGTTTGAGGCTTGCACTGTTCATACTGGGAAGATACAGAGATAAAGCCACTATAACTTCATGTTTTCCAGAAATTATATGTATGATCATTTAGATGTTCTACCTACATACTTAAACATTTTTACCTGAATTCGGTATAGTTCAGTTAATCACATGCATAAAGTATATTATTAAGTGTAGGAAGAATCTCTAAGAAAAAAGAGATGATGCTCAAATTGGAAGTGATAGCAAACTGTCTTAAGTAGGGCAAATAACACCAGCTAATCTGCAGATGTGCAGCACTAAAGCTTTCTGACTTAACTTTACAGTAGTAGTCAGATAGACCACTTCTTGCCCACAGGGGAAGCCCGTTATGCAGTTCTGAGTTACAAATGTTGAAATTAAAGGAGTTATTGAGTAGTTGCCATCAGCCTCCCTTTTGTGCCCTAGAATTTAATACTCCATGGTGATAAAGCCAGTGACTTACTGAACAAGTCTGTAGAAGCTTCTGGGAACTTGCAGCATAGGCCACTTGATGTTAAGTAGTAAATTTCTAGTAGTTAATCTTTAAAAGCTCACCTATGAGCTGTTCTTTTAAATGAATAACGAAGATCACATGTTGAAAAATGAGATAATATGTAGAATCCTAGAAAATAATGTAAACTTCCTGGATATTAGACTACATAACTGTTGAGTTTAGATTTTAATTTACTTTAAAACTGTGGTTTTTAGGTTGTTTGGGACTACTCATATAAAATTGGCTGTGCTGTTGCCTTTTGTAAGGAAGTTGTAGGAATACGAAATGCAGCACATTTTGTCTGCAACTATGCACCAAGGTAAGTTGCTGGTTTGAAAGTTAAAAAATTGAAAGCAATTGTAATGACACTTAGCTGTAAGTTAATTGGGTTCTTTATTTACTGGCAGTCTTGTAAGTACGATCTGAGAAACTGATGATTGTCTGAATCAGTTATTGAGAAAGCCATGAACATTAGAATGTGTACTTGCACTTTGTTAACCTGTTTACTGATAAATCTCATTCTGTGCCAATCTTAAGTAAGTATATCCCAAACTTGTCTCATGCTCTTCTTCAGGAAACTTTCCAGCCCAAGTAACTACTTGGCCTGTCAGCCTGACCTCAGTGCCTGGCAGGGTTATGGAGCAGATCATCCTGAGGGCAATCACACAGCACCTACAGGATGGACAGGGGATCAGACCCAGCCAGCACGGGGTTAGGAGGGGCAAGTCCTGTCTGACCAACCTGATCTCCTTTTATCCTCAGGTGACCCACCTGGGGGATGAGGGAAAGGCTGTGGATGGAGTCTACCTGGACTTCATCAAAGTCTTTGACACCGTTTCCCATAAAAAGCTTTTTCTCCCGAAAAAGCTGTCAGCCCAGGGCTCAGACAGGAGCACTCTGTGCTGGGTTAGGAACTGCTGGAGGCCCCCAGAGAGTGGTGCTGAACAGTGCTCATCCAATTGATGGCATCCTGGCCTGTGTCAGGAACTGTGGCCAGCAGGTCCAGGAAAGGGATTCTTCCCCTGTACTCAGCACTGGTGAGGCCACACCTTGAGTACTGTGTCCAGTTCTGGACCCCTCAGTTCAGGAAGGAGATTGAGGTGCTGCAGCAGGTCTAGAAGACCGAGAAGAGCAATAAGGCTGGTGAAGGGAGTCGAGCACAAGTCCTATGAGGAATGGCTGAGGGAGCTGGGATTGTTTAGTCTGGAAAAGAGGAGGCTCAGGGGAGACCTCATCACTCTCTACAACTCCTTGGAAGGAGGGTGTAGCCAGGGGGGGTCGGTCTCTTCTCCCAGGTAGCTCCCAGTAAGACAAGAGAGCATGGACTTAAGCTCTGCCAGGGGAGGCTTGGGTTAGATATTAGCAAGACATTCTTTACAGAGAGGGTGATCAGGCATTGGAATGGGCTGGATTGGATCAGGCATTGGAATGGATGGATTCTCCATCCCTGGAGGTTTTTAAGAAGAGACTGATGTGGCACTCAGTGCCATGGTCTGGGAACCACAGTAGTAGTGGATCAAGGATTGGACGTGATGATCTCAGAGGTCTTTTCCAACCTGTCTGATTCTGATTCTGTGATTGATTCTGTTTTCCTATGAAACAGAAGAAATGAGAAAGCAGCTGTAGGAAACTGCTTTCAGAGCTGTAATTACCTCTAGCAGTTTTTTATATTTTTTGTAACGCACTTGAGCTTTTTACATAATTTTTTTAATAGGAATGATATAAATAATAACAAGATGTTACATCAGTTGTTTGTCATCATTTTTTTAACTAAGTAAATTAAAATTGTGACTTCTTGCCCCATTAATTAAGCTGTGATTTTACCAAATGTTCCTTAAGCATTAGGAAACAGTAAATGATCACAAGAAAATGTGCAACATGTGATTTTCCATTTAAACTGATACTCTAAAAAAAGCATACTTACTTGTCAGTGCTGTTCCTTAAGCAGGAAGAGTCTGAAAATGGAGGCAGATAGTTTTAAAATAATAAATTTTGTCTCATAGTGATACACTGTCTACAATCAAGCATGTGCCTGAACAGTCTGTCATTTTTTGAAACATATATAGCTTGTGATCTTGCATGACAGCTCTTTTTTCTTCTGGCTTCTAGCAAACCTGGGCCTGAACTACTGGGAAGCTCAGTTATCCTGAACTAAAAATTTCATTGGCTTCTGTCCATCTCTCTCCCTGTACTCCAAAACTGGACTTGTACTTGAATTGTTAGTTTGAAACTTGCTAGTAAACAACTTGATGAATCCTGAACATATTTTCAAATTATTACTATATAATTTTACTATACTATTATAAGATATAATTGTATTATATTACTATACTGTTATATTGTTATATGATTATTATATTTTTATTATTATAATTTTTAAATATTTTCCTATGTAGTGGTAATTTTCCAAGAAGACCATATGTAGAAGGAAGATCATGCAGTAGCTGTGGAAAAGGGGACACCTGTGAAAATAAACTGTGTAGTAAGTAAAAGCAAATGTAAAATTCAGTGTATAAAAGGAAATAATACAACCACCTACTCAATAAAGAATGTTTCAAGCTCTGTTTTACTCCTCGATGATTCACAAGTAATTTAAAACTATTCCAAGGGCCATTTAACATTCAGGAGACAAACAGATGACTCATGTTTTACTGAATCTGTGCCTCAGTGATCATTATGGAGTTTTTTATTATAGATAGGTGTAATTCATTATTTTGGTGCAATGTATTGTAGACTGACTTCTACTCTACTGACTTCATTAATCATGCTGAAGAAATCAGCATCTAGCTACATACTTTTCAAAGAAGCATTTAGTAGTAATTCTTAACTGGTCTAATAAGCACTCAGAAAGTTAAAAGCTATTCATCACTTGTATTTAGACTAAAATATTTTAATTGCAGTTACTAGGTCTGTCATGACTGTTTTGCATAGGTACACCTAAATTACATTCAAGCACCAGCACAGCTGATTCTTATACACTCTGTAAGCAGTCACAGTAACTGTGAGAAAGTCATTCTGGTTCTGTAATTTGTGCTAGAATTATAAAAGAAATTATTCACAAACACACATTTTCTTTCTCTCACCTGGCTAAGTCTGTGGGAAAAGGGGCTGCACATTGATTTTATTCTCTAGCTATGAAGTATTTCTTCCTTAAATGGGGTAATTCTTTTAACTCTGTTCTTGTCAAGAAAGTTAATTACTGTAATGAAGTGCAAGGTATTGATGGAGTGCAAAATCAAGAGACAGAAACCTCTAGACCTGACAACTTCCACCTGCTGGGAAGTTTCCTGTGGATAAAGTTAAGACATAAATTTTTAAGATTAAATTAATACACTGGGATTAAGATTTGTGCTTTCTGTTTAACAGTTACTTTGTTTGCTCAATATATATGTTAGTTTAACTTTATAAACATTCAGCAGTTCTGTTGATCTTTTTAGTTTGCAGAAACCTCTGAAAAACATTTTAGCTTTTATTTTATTTGCAAGGTTTATCAGTGGGAGTGTTTTTCAAAGTCTATTGACTGTAAATATGGTGAGATTGTTTCATCTGGGTAGTAAAGATTTAAGAGGCTCCTTATATCATGGCTTTCTTATTTTATCTTTTTCCAGGAAATCCTGAACGCGATAAGATTATTTGTATGTATTACAATTTTATGTTGTTACTTATATTCCTCAACTACTTTAAATGCAGGTACTACAAACAAATCTTATATTAATATGCTTATTTATAGATTATCCAAGATGGTACCCTCCTTGGGAGTTCGGAATCACCTGTGATGAGGCTTGTATCACTCTTGTAGTTCTGAGAGCATTGTTGATGTTTCTTGCTTTTGTAGCTGTTTATTTTATCAAAAAACACTGTACAGGCATGCATATCTCCACCTAACAGGATTTGAAATACATAGAATCTTCTGAAGATACATGCTAGTGAATTAAGCAAAAAACTTAGACTGACATTACTTTAAAGACAGCTTCGTTTGACCATAATTTTTTGCTATTACATTATGCTCCTTAGAGAAAGTTAATATGCAAAAAAAGTGAAGTTACATGTGAGTAAAACCTATATTGACAAAATATTAAGCTAAAGATGGTATCTGGTTGGTACGTAATTTGGAACTTTAATTTTAAATACTAAATTACCCAAAACTGTGACATACTCTATTCCTGGAGTTCAAGTATATGTCATTTAAACAACAGTAATTCATACTAAGCCAGTATTCAAAATCATAAATGCTTAATTTAAATGCCTAAAGAAAGCTGGCATCATAATATGTACTAAGTCATGTTTCCTAGAAGGACAGAATATTTTAAACAAAATGTATAAAGTAAGAAGATGGTTCTTTAGATGTCTTGATGTTTGTTAAATTAGTGCAGCTTGGTATTTATAAACTAATGCACTTATTGTTCAACGAGCATTCATTGAATTCACTGAGCAATGTGAAGTTTTAGATTTATTAATTATTTTGTTCTTAACTCCCTCTAAATCTTGTTCATAATTTTATTTTTTTTTTATTCCTTGTTTAATGTGTACCACTGCTCACACATAGTGTATTTCCTGTTTTGTGAGGGTTCTAAATTTTCAATAAATTTTCTTTATTTTATCCTGAAACTTGCTCAAGTCCAGTTAATCAACACGGATTTTATTCTCTTACGTCCAAGATATGAAGTCTTTCATTAATATGCTTTAGTTAACTTTCTCAAAAAGACAGATGACATTTATACAAGAATCTGAAGCTTTTTTTCTTACAATAATAGCAAACTAGATTTTTTCATTATTGTGTCTTAGCCTTTTCTAGTGAATGCTGATATAACTGTATGAATGTTCATAATTATTAGGTAATGTTTCACCATTATTGTTAAATGAACAAATTAAAAAAACCCTCACAAATTCTGCTATGAAGAATATGTATGTAGAATATGCTATCCTACATATTTATAAATCAAATAAAGCTTAAAGAAAGCTCCCATGACTTCAAATCCAGGAACAATCCTACACTTTTTTCTCTGTGTGTGATTGACAATTTAGGTCTCAAATGTTCCAATTTATTATCTAGTATGTACTGATAATTCCAATAACTGTGTAAAAATAACAATATAAATCTCAAAGAAAATCAGCTAGACTTTTATTGTAGATTTAAAACTAGGCATGTGCTAGCTATTTTTTCTGTAAGTTTAATATTCTAAAATTAATAAAATACAGAACAGATTTTTCAAATAAAAGTTTTGTTATTTAAGCTTGGATTATGTTCTCAAATCTAGAAGCCTGACACTATATACCTAAAATCATAAATAGGTGGCTCCTACATGCACAACTGTGCAGTATGAAGGTTCCTAAGCAGCAGCTCTTTCCACTGGTTCACTTTGAGTAATTAGCACTCCTCATCTCTGAAGATAAAATCATTATTTATGTCATATTAGGGTTTTAAGGCCTGCTTCAGAGCTAAATTTCAGACAAAGGAAAAAGCCAAAATATAAAGTACAAAACTACCATAAAGCTCTTCCAAGTTTTAATGCATTAATACTGCAACATTTTAAGATACTGCTTTTTAACAAACAAAATCCACCATTTACATTCACTTATTAGAACGTAAGTTTCCTACTTGGAGCTGTGAGATAATCTAGAAGAAATTTGTATCTAACACAGTAATTTCTAACCCTGAGAATAGCTGTCCTTTTTGTCATTTAGTAACGTAATCGCAGTTAGGACTGTGGCAATAGAGTATGCCTAGGAGTGATGGCAAAGTTGAGAAGGAGCTCTGCAGTCTGCCAGAGCTTTAGAAAAACACTGGTTCCTACCAGCCATATTTATTCCAAGGTGATAGTAGGCCTTTAATCTGAGATGACATAGTGTTTTTCCTGAGCTAAGAACTGTGGAATTTGCAACGCTGACTGATGTGCAGATTGGGATGCCATCAAGTCCTGTTTCAATAAAATAAGTGGTTTTCTATCCATGAAAATACTTTTTCATTCTACTTCCCTGAAATTTTGATACTAGGTTTCTGTCCTTAGGACTAGTTCTCATGGTGTCCAAATGTTTTGCCAAATGGATAGGACCATCACAAAATACACAGGCACCTAATTAGAGAAGTTAGTTCATCCTTATTGAGGTTTTAAATGATACAATAACTGGTAAAGAGAAGTATGACAAAACTAAAATGCAGTAGCGAAATCAAAGCAAAACATGGCAATGCATGTAATAGTTACTACACAAACACAGCAATAGCGATTAATAAAAATACATCTCCAATTGACAATTACTTTAGCATCATCCAGATCCGCAGTCACTGCAGAGCCCCAGTTGCTGAGAGGATCTGGAGAACCCTTCCTGGCAATTAGGAAATCCTACGCAGTGTGTCTGCTCATAGATGAGGTCTCCAAAGTTAGTGGCAAGAGGGACCAGCATTTTATAATATCAAATTTGAGCAAGACAGAATTACTTCCATTGTCGTTTGTGCGGACACACTTAACAAATGACACCAGAGATTAGCCAGGGACTATGGCATGGTTGCTAGGGTTCCCTAAAATACCTCACCTAGGCATTTTATCAACATTTCCCTAAAATATCTATTGCTCTCCCATTTTTCCTGATCTCGGCTCCAAAATTCCAAACGACCGGACAGGGCTCCCAAGCCCTAAGAGTGACTACTGTAAACTCCTGCTGGCTCTCATCCTCTCATGGAACCCTGCTTTCAGCACCAACAACAAGCAGGCTCCATATTTTCTTTAGTACCTAAAACCTCATCTGTTCATCCCCTCAGCTGCTCTCTCATTTTTGCCTATTTTGGCTCCAAAATTTCAAACAAAGTGACCTGGAACCCAGACGCAAAGAGTGGCCACTGAAAACTTCTGCTAGCCCTCTTCCTCCCATGGAACCCTATCAACAGCACCACCAAAAATCAGACTCCAGCTTTACATTAATGCCTTAAACCTCATCTGTTCTTCCCTTCTGCCACTCTCCCATTTTTTCCCAATTTTTGCTTCCAAATTTCAAACAGACTTACCAGGAACCCAAACACAAAGAGCAGCCACTAAAAAATCCTGCTGGCTCTGTCCCTCTCATGGAACCCTACCCACAGCACCACCAACAAGCAGGCTCTACGATTTCTTTAGTACTTAAAACCTCATCCATTCATCCCCTCTGCCGCTCTCTCATTTTTGCCAATTTCAACTCCAAAATTCTAAACAAAGGGACCTGGCTCCCAAACACAGAGTGACCACTGAAAACTTCTCTCTGGCCTCCTCCCTCCCATGGAATCCCACCCTCAGCTTTACCAACAATTGGATTATGGGTTTTCTTTAGTACCTAATACCTGATCCATTTGTCCCGTCTGCCTCTCTCCCATTTTTGCCAATTTCAGCTCCCAGATTTCAAAACAAATGGAACTGACTCCCAAATGCAAGGAGTGGCCACTGAAAACTCCTACTGGCCCTCTCCCTTCCATGGAACACTACCCACAGCACCATGAACAATCAGGCTCCAGGTTGCCGTTAGTACCTAATACCTCATTCACTCATCCCATCGGACGCTGTCCCATTTTCTTCAGTGTCGGCTCCAAAATTTAAAAAAAAAATGACCTGAAACCCAAACTCAAAGAGTGGCCAGTAAAAAATCCTGCTGGTCCTTCTCCCTCCCATAGAACCCTACTCACAGCACCACCAACAATTGGGCTCTGGCTTTTCTTTAGTACTTAAAACCTCAACCGTTTGTCGCCTCTGCCACTCTCTCATTTTTGATGATTTTGTCTCCAAATTTCAAAACAAACGGACTTGACTCACAAACGCAAAGAGTGGCCACTGAAAACTACTGCTGGCTCTCTCCCTCACATAGAACCTTACCCTCAGCACAACCAGCAATTAGACTCCAGGAATCTACTGTTCATCCTGTTGGCTTCTCTCCAACTTTTGCCAATTTTGACTCCAAAATTCCAAGCATAGGGACCTGGTTCCAAAATGCAGTGAGTGACCACTGAAAAATCCTGCTAGCCCTCTCCCTCCCATGGAACTTTACCAACAGCAGCACCAACAATTGGACTCTGGCTTTTCTTTAGTACCTAAAGTCTCAACCATTCGACCCCTCTGCTGCTCTTTGATTTTTGCTGGTTTCGGCTCCAGTATTCCAAACAAACGGACCTGGCTCCCTAAAGCAAAGAGGGGCCATTGAAAACTTCTGCTTCCCCTCACCCTTCTATGGAACCCTACTCACAGAACCATCAGCATTCATCCTCCAGGTTTTCTTTAGTATCTAATGCCTTAACTATTGCTCCCCTTAGCCTTTCTCCCATTTCTGCCAATTTAGGCTTACAAATTCCAAACAAATGGACATGGCCTTAAAGCGTAGGGTGACCGCTGGAGTGTTTGACCAGAGGAAGCCTCATTTCTACACCAAATTCAGCTCAGGTAAGTGGCTGCAATTGTGTAGATATCCAGTATATCGTCAAATTCTGCAACATATTTTAGGATGTGTAGGATGTAAGGTGTAGGACAACACCTTAAAAAGCTCTCCACCATACCTAGCCAGAATTGCATTCTCTTATTAGAATATAATTTTGAAATAAGTGGAAGAAATAAATTACATTAAGATGTGTTTTAATTCCAGAGGAATTAAAAGGAATCTGCTTGCTATGCTATTTTCTCTTACTCTTTGACAAAAATAAAGTTTCCCTATTCCTACAGTAGATTTTATATAGATTGCTTTTCTCTCTACTTAGTCATTCTGTCTGTAAGTTTTTGAAAAGCCAAAAAGAATATAAAAAGAAATGACTGCAGATCACTTACCACACACTATAGTGTAATATAAACTGTTAGATTTCCACCTGGTGAAGTTGGGCAAGGTCAGTATTTGAAAAGAATTGCATTTGGTTATTTCCATATAAACAGGAAAACTCTATATATGGCCCTTTTATTAAAAATGAGTAGCAAATAAACTGCTTCTATCAAGGTCGAGTTGTTCATGTATGCAGTGATAGGAAAAATTGAAAAATTTCCTAAACTTTTAAAGAGAGAATGATGCTCTACAAATATGATAAGAATTTTACTGTAAATGAGACAGTATGTACAAAAATGTTTTTAGAATTTACACGTAAAAGGGTGAAGAAAGTCTTTCTCCCAACATTGTTCAGGCAGTGTTGGGAGTTTTTGGAAGAAAATGGACATGTGAGCAATCCTGACTAACTAGCTTTAGCCAGAGTGAGCTAAGGGCCTTGAGGCCCAGCTGCAAGGTTATTAAATGATCAGCTATGTGCAAAAGATAAGGGAGTTGGCAGCAGAAAAGAAGAATAACAGGATGGGAAAGCATCTCATAGACAGCACATAAACAGTTGTATTTAACCAGTTCTGAGCCCCTGAGAAGAAGAAAGTTACGGCAGATAAAAAGGTGCAAACAGGATGCCTGCAATCAACAAAGCAGGACAAGGACGATAAGCGGTACCCTATCGCAACACGACAACAGGTGTGTGAACAGCAACACGCAGCCAATCAACATGAGCCACGAAGACGCCAAGACCATATAAATGTAAAGCTTTGCTTAATAAAATTGAGCTTTGTTGCTAACTCATATTGAGTCGTCTCTTTGCTCCGCAAGCCCGCCTCCACAAGGCAGTTCATAAAATTTATCTATAGAGGAAGACATTAATATGCCAGAAAGAAAGCAGTAGAGACGAAGATAAGCGATCTAAATTAAAAGTTTAAAAAGCCTGATTTTAAATCATGTTATGAAATTAATCATCAAAAGTTTATAAAAACTCCAAATTGTATCCTGACATTTGCTAGTTTAATGAGACCATTCATGGCAAGAAACAGGGACACTGGAGCCCCCGAGGAAAAGAAGCCACAAGTGACTTCTCAGATTGCCATCTAGTGGTGGTTAGTTGACCAGAGTCTCACCATGTTTTCTTGGTGTTTTAAAATGAGTGAAAAATTCATCATTCTGAGAATTGGTTAAGCACTGGTTTTCTTATCAGTGATAGACTAATCAGAATAAACTTCCACAAGATATTTCGCACTGAAAAAGTATTTTCCAGTTCTCAAAAACCCCAACAGTAACTAGAACAATATACATCTTTCAATTAACTTACTCAAATCAAATCATGGTGGTTTCCAACATACTCTAACCTAGAACTGCCTCAACCACTTCATGCATTATGCTCCCCACACTACTCCTAGCCTTTCACTATATGTTTTTTGCATCCCTTAATACTAATTAATATGATCTTTGTGCTGCTCATGCTGTTAAGATTCCATACTGTTAATAAGTACTACCAGATTGGGAGATACACTACCCCAAAATAGAATGGATCCCAGCTTAGTGCAAGATTGCCTGCACCACTGGAAGCCACGTTTGCATCAGCGCACTGGAGATGTGCTTCAGCCACACAAAGCTACTAGGTTCACTGAGGCAGAAGACATGGGGCTATTATTGAAAAAACAGAAAGAGTGAAGAGAAAAACAATTTTTTCTACGAGAAGGGATGAGTTAGGGGATTTTGCAGCAAGTACACACAGCTTTATTGCTACTGAGCATATTAGCAAGGTCATTTTCTGTTCCTGCAACAGATAAAAAGACACTGATTTTTATCACCAGCTGGATCCAAATGTGAAGTTGATGTAAACACTTTGAATATATGAAATATGTCTCTCGAATCAGTATTTTTTCTGCTCTTTTAAAATATACCAAACATATTCCCAATTAACAGATTTTTACCGCAAACTTAACTAGCTTCTGTTTTGTATCATGCTTGACAGGCACCTAAAGATAAGACTGCTTATCAGGCCACCTCCTGGTACATGGTCCAGACAAAGATAATAAAGTTAGCAAGGTAACAAGGACTGAAAGATAATAATAAATAAAAGATAAATTCTTGGGATGGCAAAGTCTGTGTCATCTTTAGCAAGTCTGTGTGCCAGTGAAAAGACAGAACCCTTTTTGATGTATAAGAACTCCAAGAGAAAAGGGGAAGAGGTGGCTCTCTCCCCTCTTTCCCCCCTTCTCTCTCATCACTTCGGTTTCAGCTATGGGACAGCAACAGCAGAGGAAAGGAAAAGCGGAGAAAATCAACCAAGCAGGAATGGCAGATCCTACGCCCCCCCACTCCAGCCAGAGGCCAGCGCCGGCAGACGGTGATGAAACTTAATTGCTCTCTTGTTCTTTCCTTTTCTAAACAACCCTCTCCCCAGAGTGACTAATTTATGTAAATTCTCTCCTCTTGTAAACTTGTTTTTTTCTTTTAAAGATGGTGTAATTTTCTCCTTTCTCTAAAATAAATCTTTGTAATTTGCTTAAATCGTAAAGCCTGTTATTTTTGTAAATTCGTGCGACGTCTATGAGTAGTGGCTGATTTTTCCTCACAATCAAAATATAAAATAATAGCTCGGATCGTAACAGAAGTACTTTCTAAAATTTGCAGATAGCAGCAGCGAGCTGAAATTCGAGCATTTTGTGATGAGTTTTTTAAGAATAAGACAAATACAAGCATATTTTTTATATAGAAACCATTTTCTCTGTTGTTACTTACAAATCTGGTCACTGTAAGGATTTTGCTTCTATGATATACTTGCATGTTTTGTGCTCTTGGAATAGTAGATGCTTGATAATAGCTTTACCTTTATTATCACATTCCTCTTATATTTATTACAAATTTATCATGAATAAAGGTAGCCAGAATCATGACATACTCAGGAACTGGGCTGTAGCTAGCAACTATCCTTCAGAGATAAATTATGATCCCTTTTTAAAGACTGCAAGTCAACTCCTAAGGGTGGCAGTATACAAACAGCCATGGCTAATCAAATAAAAGTAGAGAAAAAAAAATAAATAAAAGCCTTTCCCTCCCAGCCTGTACCATGGTCCCCTGTGCCAACAGCCACGGTGGGTTTAATCTAGGGACTGGAATAGCTACTGTAATAAAGCTGAAGAAGGGACATCAGAGAACAGACATGATCTTTACAAAGCTGCATCTCCAACAGGCATTTTATAAGTAATTCTGTAAGGCCACATAATTTTGAGTGAAAATTTCTAATAAAAAATAACCAATGTTAGAGCTACTGTGAGAACTGGAACAGAGCATCCCAGAATCATAGAATCATAGAATCATAGAATCATAGAGTCAACTGGGTTGGAAGGGACCTCAGAGATCATCAAGTCCAACCCTTGATCCACTACCATTGCAGTTATCAGACCATGGCACTGAGTGCCACATCCAGTCTCTTTTTAAATATCTCCAGGGACGGAGAATCCACTACTTCCCTGGGCAGCCCATTCCAATGCCTGACCACCCTTTCGGTAAAGAAATTCTTTCTAATATCCAACCTAAACCTCCCCCGGCACAACTTAAGACCGTGTCCTCTTGTCTTGCTGAGAGTTGCCTGGGAAAAGAGACCAACCCCCACTTGGCCCTTACATCCTTTCAGGGAGTTGCAGAGAGTGATGAGGTCTCCTCAGAGCCTCCTCTTTTCCAGGCTGAACAGCCCGAGCTCCCTCACCCTCTCTTCATAGGATATTTGCTTAAGTCCCTTCACCAGCTTAATTGTCCTCCTTTGGACCTGCTCCAGTACCTCGATATCCTTCCTAAACTGAGGGGCCCAGAACTGGACACAGTACTCAAGGTGTGGCCTCACCAGGGCTGAGTACAGGGGCAGAATCACTTCCTTGGTCCTGCTGGCAACACTGTTCCGGATACAGGCCAGGATGCCATTGGCCTTCTTGGCCACCTGGGCACACTGTTGGTTCATGTTCAGCTTCCTGTCAATCCAAACTCCAAGGTCCCTCTCTGTCTGGCTGTTCTCCAACCACTCTGTCCCCAGCCTGTAGCGCTGCTTGGGGTTGTTATGGCCAAAGTGCAGGACCCTGCACTTGGCCGTGTTGAACCTCATCCTGTTGGAATCAGCCCAACTCTCCAATCTGTCCAAGTCCCTCTGTAGAGCCCTCCTGCTTTCCAGCTGATCCACACTCCCCCCCAAGTTTAGTGTCATCTGCAAACTTGCTGATGATGGACTCAATCCCCTCATCTAAATCATCAATAAAGATATTAAACAGAACTGGGCCCAACACTGATCCCTGGGGGGACACCACTGGTGACCGGCTGCCAACTGGATGCAGCACCATTCAGCACCACTCTCTGGGCCCGTCCCTCCAGCAGTTCCTAACCCAGCACAGGGTGCTCCTGTCTAAGCTGTGGGCTGACAGCTCCTTCAGGAGGATGCTGTGGGAGACGGTGTCAAAGGCTTTGCTGAAGTCCAGGTAGACCACATCCACAGCCTTCCCCTCATCCACCAGTCAGGTCACCTGATCATAAAAGGAGATCAGGTTGGTCAGGCATGACCTGCCCTTCCTAAACCCGTGCTGGCTGGGTCTAATCCCTTGTCCATCCTGCAGGTGCTGTGTGATTGCACTGAGGATGATTTGTTCCATGATCCTGCCAGGCCCTGAGGTCAGGCTGACAGGCCTGTAGTTTCCTGGGTCCTCTTTCCGGCCCTTTTTGTGGATTGGCGTGACATTCGCCAACTTCCAGTCATCTGGGATGTCCCCAGTGATGATAGAGAGAGACTTGGCGAGCTCTTCTGCCAGCTCTCTCATCACCCTTGGGTGGATGTAAAAAGTAAAAATAAAAAAAAATAAAAACTTGGGCGGCGGCGTGGCTCCTCTGGCGGCACCACGCCCGCCCCGCACGGCTCCCGCCCTGCCCCGCAGTAGATGATTGCCCTCCTTTGGACCTGCTCCAGGACCTCAATCTCCTTCCTGAGCTGAGGGGCCCAGAACTGGACACAGGACTCGAGGTGTGGCCTCACCAGCACTGAGTACAGGGGCATGAGCAACACAAAATGCCATTCAGATTAGAACAAGGAGATGAGCAACACAAGATGCCATTCAGATGAGGAGGAGGAGCTGACAACGCTGCCAGACGGCAGCCATGGCCCAGGGAGAGCAGGAGCTCTGTGCTGTCTGCTCCTGGCTGGCAACTCTCCTCCAGCAGCAGCAAATTAGCAATGGAAAAACAATTAAAACAGTCTGCTGCTGTCCATAAAGCTCAATCCTTATCTCAAAGAGTTCATCTCCGATCGCTGGGCTGCTGCAGCCCCATTCACATCACCTTCCAAAGGGGTCAAGCTCTGGATCAGCATCAGAGGAAGGGATAACTCTGGTTTAGATTCCCCCTCCTTGTTTTCCTCACTGCTGAATGATTCAATGACCTAGCTCAGGAAAGGACACAACCTCTTCAAAGTGAGCTAACTTAAAAACTCTAATAGACAATAAAATACTATTTCTAAACAAGCTGAAGGAGTGTTAAGCTGATCTGTAGACCATTTTAAATTTCCACAGAAAATTTAAAACAAAATTTGGTACCAGTTTGCCTGTAAGACTGCTGGAGTCAGTTTTCTGAATACATTAAAGTTCTCCAAACTGTACTTTGGTTCTTTGCAGAATAAAAATGGTGATTCATTCAAGGGCTCTACTGATGCTGCACATTTCATATCTAGGATTTAAGGAGGTTGTGAATACTAGCAGGATCCTGAGAATGAACTAAGCCCTTTTATTTAATCTGAGACCTTAAATTGCTATTATTAGCATAACCTATTGAGGCTTAGTTTAACTTTGTACTTTTAAACATTAATAAACACACTATTTCTTCGTGTTTTCAACACAACTAATTTCAGAGTGACACAGTGCTATCAGCCTTGGTAGTGCCAAGTGAAAAACCAAGTACACTCATCTCTTCTGAACTGTCCACACATAATGCTCCATTACTTCCAGACTGCCATGAAGTGGAAATGGATTCAGTTATAATGAAGTGCAAGAAAGTGATAACCTGAATTTCAACATCTGTACTGAGAAAAGCAGTTTGGTTTCTTGCCTTGCACTTGGTCTTTCTTTGTTGTTTTTTGGTTTTGTTTTGTTTGTTTTTGTCAAAAGAAGCAGGATTAGCTTGTGCAGTAAAAAGGACAGGCATTTAATATTGCTGTTTATTTCTTTTTAAAAATTAAACAATTATCAACATATTATTTCAGCAACATGCTACTAAGCACCCTATACATTTCTTTCTTCAGAAAATTCTAACTAGATCTTGGCAGGGATAAACTAAGTAAGAATTACTGATTTTAATAGTACCAACCAGTTGAGAAGAAATCCTCCCATGAATCTGACATGATGTACGTGTGAAATACATCCATACTGTGTTGTCTTAAATACCTTTTGAAATACATTTAGTTTCTCTATTTGAAACAGTTTTCATCTTATTCAGAACAGTAAGATAAAAATTTCCATGGGCATTAAAGGGAGTTTCAACTAGGGTTTCCTGAGGCAGGCTTTAAAATAGTTCCTGAACCAGTTCTTCCACAGAGTTCTTGAATAAAATCTACATACTTTCAATAACTATTTTCAGCACTGTAAATTACGTGCCCTTCAAAATGTTTTAATGAAAACCATTTTAATTAAAACTATATTGACTGAATATGCAAAGTCAAACCACAGGACACTAAATACTTTTTGAGATTTGTCTGCGTATCTACAAATAAAACTTCCCTCAAACATCCCACGGAGCAGAAATAAAGGTGGTACCAATTAAAACATCACAGTTTCTATTCAACATCACAGTTCTATTATTCAGTCATTTTTACTTCTAGCAAAACCAGCCTGTTACAGGCATGTATGTTTTTGCATGTTGTTTCCTAAATTGTTTAGAAGCACATTCTAATATTCTCTATTTTACACTGCTGTGCTTTTTAATTTATTCATCTGTACCAGTTTTTATCTGAAAATTATTGTTCAATTTACACAAATCACCCATGATTTAAACTGCATGATTACATTTCATGTAATCTCACAATTTCATTGGGTAATTAAATTATTCTCTACAGCTTTTTTATCAAAAAAAGCGCAATATACAATTAATAAATCCCTGTAGGATTCCCCCTCGCCTCCTCCCAAGACTTGACAATACATATTTAAATACACTGGACCATATCCTTGGGCATGTCTGATGAGTTGTGCAGAACTCAGACATGCATGCAAAATGGCTCAAAGCTCACCTTTCATGAATGGCTGGATCTTATTTCAGGACTCTATCCTCATCACAGAGAGAGGAAAAAGAAAGACTGAATGTCTAAATTACATCAGCTGTAGAGATGTAGCAGACCTTCATCCAGAAGGAAACCCCAAGAGCAGGCCCTCTTACTTAAATTCTCCAGCATTTACTGTGATATTTTAGGAATGCGTATGGAGAGGGCATATGGAATTCTATCTATAGCACCAGAGGACAATTCTTAAAATCCTCTCTGGGCAAAGTACACTGAATTTAGGGGCAGTTTAGGACTGGAATTTTGAGCAGCTACTCCATTCTAGAAGATTTAGGTCAAATCATTATAGTGCAAATGTAACCACCTTTACAGATGCCTTCTGGTAATATTATGGTGTTTTATTCTTATCAGAGGTACAGTTTGTTAATGAGGCATGGTACACTGTACACAGTTATGCATCTAGGCACCCTCTTTCATTGCTCAGCCATGCAGTTTTCAGAAAACATTTTAAAAATAACATTTCCTTTAATAATATTAAAAGCAGAGGATATGATATTTCTTCAGTAAATTAATAAGGTACAGTATAAACTGATTTTTTTCCAAAGTCATTTCAGTTTAAAATGGGCTGAAAAAAGTTAATATTTAATGATAATTTTGGAACAGTAGCTAGTTCACAAACATCTTGTTCATAATGCAAAAACTGTCTGTGACAAAAAAACACAACTGTGTCTTCCAGCAATTTACAAACAGTATTTTAGATGCCACCATCACTTGGAAGTTCTGTTGAGGATTCCTTGCACCAATAGAACACTGTTCTATTGGTGATCAACATTCATCTTCTTTATATGATGAAGCAGGGTATCTTTTTCCATTTGGACCTCAGCAAGAGCCATTTTGGCTTTGGCTAGTTCCTGTTTGAGACACTCATTTTCTTCAATAAGCTGCAATGATCAGGTTGGAAAAGAGCTTTATTAGTATTCCTGCATGCCATCAACGTTTTCCACTATGGTTATTTTTACCTTACCATTTGCTCACATCCATTGCTGACCGCAGGTTTGTTGGGGCTTAGTCAGTTGCAATGAGTGCAGAGCAGGGATAGAGCTGATGTAGTTAATTCAAAAGGCAAGATACCAAATATTTTAGCCCTGCCATTTCCATTCTGGAATGGAGTGGAAATGACACCAGGTTCAGAGCTCTAGGAATAGATTCTTACCCAGTGCAAAAAACAGCCAAATTGATGTGCGACTGCTGCCATCATCAATTTAAAATCCAAGTATGACTGATACCTTAGGAAGTGTCTGATTAACAGTCTTGTACTTTGTCTTTGGCAGATGTGTTTTACAGAGATGAGATGGGGAGAAGGGAGTTGGTCCCTCAGAACTCCCTCAGATGGAAAGGAGAAGAGCTTGTCTGCAGTGTATTATTGCTCTCTTTAGAAAGCAGTATTACATTTATTTTGTATGCTTAAGTATTGAATCATACTGTAATATCCGTAATTCTATTTTCCATCTCAAACGGATTTTCTCAGTGGAAGCAGTCCCCGAAGCCCACCCCCAGATAATCTCACAATTATGATGATTAATGATTGTAACATAATTGGAGAGGGAAAGTCAAAAGGAATTCTTAATACCTGTTTTTTAAGGAATTCAGCTGAATCTCTGCTTGATTTAGAAGGTCTGGGAAATTCACAAGCAGTTTGTGTGGCTTGGTCCTGTGTTTTATGCCCAACAGGTCCACTTGCTTGCTGCAATGCACTACTTGAATTCTTCATCTTTGACACATCATTTACTCTTTGATTATCTATGTGAGAGAAAGATACTTAATACTCAGATTTTTTTGGGTTGTCTTTTTAAAGTTTGATTCACATCAGCACAAAATAAAAAACAATTAAACAAATATAACTTGTAATATTAAATAAATTTACATTCAACTCCCAGACCAAATCTAATTAAAAAATAATTAAAATTCATACACCCTTTTGAAGGAAGAGAGAACAGAAAGCAGAGATAAGAAGAAGGAACATGTGGCTTCCAGCTTGAAGAAAATGATCATATTTTTCATCCTGCCCAGTACTATCACCACAGAATATGCACTCTGAATAATTTTGAGAACTGTTAAAATTGCTATTAATACACTGTCTCCTGGTCCAAATCAGATCTGAAAACTGCATTTACATTTGAAGACACATCGAGATAAACCTGCAGGATCAAGTTTTTAAATTAGAAAATAACTGAGTTGGCAATGAAGACACTAACGTTTACAACTGAAGTGCACTATAACATCTATTAAACCAGACCACTGTATACCAAGTAAAAAATGACGGTCATGGTTCTTAGTAGTCTAGAAAATTCCCCCCCTTTTTTTTTTAACTTCTTTTTTAAACACTTCCTTCAAAAACATTTTCTGTTCAATAGCCCCTACTCCCAACACACACGTGTAGAGAATGAAAAAAGAATGACTGAAGCTATATAATCACTGTAGTGAAGACAGCATTAGACCTATGCCTTTGAAGTCACTGTACCTGAGGAGCCCATTATAAGAACAGGAATCAAAGCACTTCAGCAAAAAAGCGGAAAAGATTTGACCTGAAAAATCTTAAAACTATGTATTTTCTCACTAAATTACTAAATGTTTAGTAATGATGACCAAAATGTATTAAACATCTTTAAACACTCAAACAAGGTATTAGATATAATGTGGATAAATTGTACTGTAAGCAAATCATGGCTCAGCATAATACCTCAGAGAAGTCTGGTACCTCTGTGCTATATCTTCCCATCAGGGAGGTGAAGTGGGCATTAAGGTCACCCTGCAGCCTCCTCTTCCTCAAGTCATAACAACACATAGCATACTGTTGGCTTAATATATTCAGGACCTGAATGAAAGGGTGGGTGCACCCTCTGTGATTTTGTGAATAATACCCAATTGAAAGGTCAGCAACTGACACACTGAGGGGCAAGGCTATTTTTCTCAGGAATATGGATAGGCTGGAAAAGTGAGATGATTGCAGCCTCATGAAATTCAGCTGAAACCACCATGAAGTGCTGCAGGCAGAGTAACAACTTCTTGATCCACTACAGGTGGGAGACCAAACAGAAAGCAACATTGCAGAAAATGCCCTGTAGGCCTTGGTCAACAAGATCTATCATGAGTCAGCAGGGAGCTCTCTCAGTAAAGACCAGATACATACAGACTGTACTTGGTACTGCCAGCAGAGGACTGCCAAGAAAATCATGTCCAAGAGTACATGAGATCTTTATTAATGATCTAGACAAAGGGATCAAGTGCAGTTTCAGTAAGTCTGCAAATGACACCAAGCTGGAAAAAAGTGCTGGTCTTCCTCAGGGCAGGAAGGCTCTACAGAGAGACCTGAACAGTCTGGATCAATGGACCAAGCCCAGTTTCATGAGGCTGAACAAGGCCAAGTGCCAGATTCTGCATTTGAGTCACAACAACCCCATGCAATGCTACAGACTTGGGGAAGTGGCTGGGAAAGCTGCCTGGGAGAAAAGGACTTGGGGGTTTTGATTGACAGCTGGATGAATGTGAGCCAACAGTGTGCCCAGGTGGCCAAGAAAGTCAACAGCATCCTGGCTTGTATCAGAAATAGCATGGCCAACAAGATTGTCTCCCTGTACTCAGCACTGGTGAGGCTGCACCTCAAACACTGTGTTTGGTTTTGGGTGCCTCACTACAAGAAGGACATTGAGGTGCTGGAACATGTCCAAAGAAGGGCAATGAAGCTGGTGAAGGGTCTAGAGCACAAGTCTTATGAGAAGAAACAGAGAACTTAAGCTGTTTAACCCTGGTGAAAAAGAGGCTGAGGAGAGATTGTATTGCTCTCTGGAACTACCTGAAAGGAGATTGCAGTGAGGTGGGCATCACTCTCTTTTCCCAGGCAGCAAGTTACAGGATAAGAAGAAATGGCCTCAAACTGTGACAAGGGGATGTTTAGATTGAATATTAGAAAAAATTTCTTTACTGAAAAGGTTGTCAGGAACTGGAGCAGGCTGCCCAGGGAAGTGGTTGAGTCACCACCCCTGAAGCTGTATCAAAATGTGTAGATGTGGTGCTTACAAACATGATTTGGCAGTGCTGGGTTAATGGTTGGACTCAATCTTAAATGTCTTTTCCATCCTAAGTGATTCTATGTACAAATGAGGGGCTCAGGGAGATGCACTTGCCAAATCTGAAGATGAAAAGGCTATGGGGTAATTTTGATGCTGCCTTTGCCTACCTAATGGAAAGGGTACAGAGAAGATGGGCCAGATTTCCCTGAGGTGCCTGGTCATTGCTCAATCACCTCTCTCTTAAGGGAGCAGGACAAGAGGCAATAGACACAAGCTGCAACAAAGGAGATTCCAATAAGACATTACCAAAAAAATTAACCATACGGGTAATCAAACACTAGGGTAGATTACTTAGGGCAGCCTGCTAGATGCTCAAAACTTGACTGGAGAGGGCATTGAGCACCCTGGTCTAATCTGCCCTTGCTTTTAAGTAAGGAGTAGAACCAAATGACCACTTCTTGCAAACTAGATTACTCTTATTCTTTGACTATCTGTGAAAGAGAACAGTAAAATTAAAGCTCTAAATGTATTGTATTGTTTTGAGTATTTAGTATTTGTCGATAAATGCAGAAAAAAAAAATTGTGTCCATATGTTTTCATGAAAAGTATAAAATTAAACCACTGTTCAAAATACAAATCTCAGTGTAATCCCAGCCAGGAGCTGCCAGGACATGACCATAACATGCAGGATTGGAAACTATTACTTGTACTTCTCAAATAGGCTTTTCTTTTTTAGTGTTCCCTACTACTACCCATAACACAAAAACACAAAGGCAACAGGTAGCCACTTTGATAATCTGTAAAGAAAGACAATTTTTTTGTTTGGTAGTCAATCAGAAGTAACGCAGACTTATCACAATGAAGTGGTATTTACAGATGAAGCATATCCTGATGAGGTTAAAATGCCTATTTTTATTTCTCTCTGATTGATTCAGCTGGGAGTTATCACAGTCAATAGTCTATTCTTCAAGGGAATTCTCCTCTATGTGATTACACTTAGAATTAAGGTATATGGCAATGCAACTTACACAAATTATCATTGTTTATCTTTTAATTATTAGCCACATGTCTGCATACAGCAAAAAACCACCCAGTATTTATAATAATTAATTTATAATATTAAGATATCAAGGTGCAAGAACATACAAACCTCTAATTAGAAAAGACCCATCATCATTTCTCTCTATCCAGAGTATGTCAATATGCAGCTTAATAGGTACCAGCTCAGATGCTTTGAGATTTTCACATGGGCTGTCATCCTAAAGATAGAAATATTAAAAAATAAGTTTACCAAGAAATAAGTAATCAATATGTTCAATTAAACATAAGTGGATTTAATGAAACTCGAATGGCAACATTACAGAGTAGAACTTTCTAATGGGATCTCCACTAAATTCTGCTGTATTTTTTTTTCACAGGGAGAATATTAAAGGCCCAAATTTATCTCTGGAGTAAGTCTGCTGAACTCAATATATACAGCCTGACTAAAATAATTCAAAGTAGTTTTACAGATATCTCAATAAAATTATATCCCAATGTAAAGTTATTCTTTAGCTCAGGAGCTCTCCGAGTCACAGATAAGAAGTCTGCACTAGATAGTATCTGATTTTCCCTCCAACTATTTAAAGATTGAATGGTTACAGATAACATTCTTGAGTTTCTGATTTTGTCTTTTCAGGACTTAGCCTGGGATGACACCATCTGGAATTCAGTTACATTATAGCACTCAACAGAAGAGAAGCTTCCCGGATAAATTCTTCTGGGGCCTCATCAGGAAGTGCTATCAAGCAGAGTAAGACAGCCAGTATAATCAGATACTATACATATCAACATTAAACATGCAGCAATAAAGCTGTTCAGATGTAACTGGCAAAGTTTCTTGAAACAGCACTGAGACTGCAGCAGAGAATGCAAAAACTAAAATAACTTTTCTTATATTCTTCCACCCTCCCCCCTCCCCCAAACACACTGTGTCAAGTCTCATGCAGAAGAAACAGAATATACTGCATGCAGCATAAATCTGAAACATATCCTCTCACTCTTTAATACCCATTAACTCTATAGAAATTACTCATCTGTATGTCATACTGCAGTTTGTCAACCATCATGAGTAACTTCTCTGTGTCTTGTGTGCACTGCTGAGTGAGCAGTGCCTTCATTGCCAAAACTGTTATTGCCAGTTTATTAATGAATATCCCTCACCTCAAACAGCTGCTTTTTTCAGGAACATTTTGCTTAGGTCTGCATTCTAGACAAGAAACCAACACCATTTTGTCTTTAATGACTGTATGTGAAGATTTTTTGAATCTGGGCATTCACATTCGTGATACGTTGAAAACTTGAGTGACAGATCCACAGCTCTAACAGAAAGTGCGCATGCTACTCCTGTAGCAAAAATGGCCCTAAAGGTGCTAAAGTATCCTCAGAGGATGCAAAATCTGCATCAAAGAGGGAGGAACAGTGATGCACTTTGAGTAAAACATGCAGAGATAAACAATTGCCCTTTTGTTAAAGAATGATCTAAGCAGAATTAAGGTCTTAGCCCCATTATGCAGAACTGGAGCTGTTATTCTAGTCCTCACTTTGCTTGACGTTTATATGGGTATTTTCAAACATTTCTGAAGCAATGTTATAATTCTCCTATATTTTTCTTTTTCTGTGTTGTGTTCCCTTCCCCCCCATCCAGAAAAGTGTCCTTGTCTTTATATTCAATGGGTGTGTAGCACAGAACTCACCACCTCCTTTAAAGGTCTGAAAGAAAATCGCCTAGGAGACTTGACCAGGAGTGGCCTCTTAATGTTACTATCCTAAGCTATGGTAGTGAGAAAAGCTTGCATTACTTAGTATCAATTTATATGTAGGGCAGAACATGAAATCTGGGTTCTAAGGAACAGTATTCAAGTGGCTTGAACTGCAATTCTCATCACCTTTTTCCTTGTTTTGTACTGAACTTTCATTGCAAGACCTGCCCTCTAAGTAGGAGAGAGAATCAAACTCCAAATACCGTGTTTTGTAATTAGAAAACCATTACTAAGCTAAGTAAACAAAAGCTCAATCAGAAAAGCCAGACTGTGCCTTTAGGAACTTGGAATACCACACCCATAA
Organism: Calypte anna; assembly: GCF_003957555.1. Lineage (NCBI taxonomy): Eukaryota > Metazoa > Chordata > Aves > Apodiformes > Trochilidae > Calypte > Calypte anna. The sequence continues at coordinate 64,064,400 of NC_044244.1, read as the reverse complement.
AACTCCCAGACACTATCACTCTACAAAAGAGGCTGGGAGAGGAAGAATAAAATATAAAATATTCATTTACAAAAATAGCTTGGTCATGAAGAGAATTCCCCTCTAGGCACACCACAGAGCTAACCAAATATATGGATTTTTAAATTGTTTTATTATTATCTAAAGACCTTCCAGAGTATGATAGCAGTCTCTTTGAAGTTAACTGTAACCTAATTAGTAGTTTATCATCAAAGAAACAAGAACACAATTTCTTTAGAGCAGACAAATAGTTCATTGTTAACATACTTTTAAATTAATCCGTGCGTTAGAAAGTTTTATCTTCATAGGCATCACTTCTGCAACAGTTTCATCTTCTAGAAAATGCTGAATGTTTGTGAGGGAAGATGTTAGAAATTCAGCACTGAAGTTCTCTACATGACACTGAAGAAAACCATTTTTTACAGCCAGAAGAGAATGTATGATAGCACTAGGCCCACTTTCCCATCTCAAACTAATCTCAGGTGATGAATTTACTGGTCCTGCCAGAGATTTACAGTCAGAACCTGCTGAAAAAGGAAAACAAATTTGCATTAAAACTTTGCAATCTACCAAAAAGCAATTACAATGCAAGTACTTCCAACTGGTTTTCCAAGAGTACTTTAGAAGTATTACCCATGAATTACAGCACTGCCAGTGCAGAACTTCAGAGCAAATTTCTAAGTGGATCACTTCAAAATTCTAAAGAGAATTAAGCAGTACATACAAGGACTTGTACCTCACTGTGGCAACTGAAAAGTACAGTATTATTGTGTGCAAAATGTCTTGGTGATGGAAAAACAATAATTTTGCATACGTTTCCACTAACCCATTCAGTTTTAATTCAGAAAAACATTTAAGTCAGTTCACGCTCTCAGGAGAGATTGTTGCACTTTCTTTAACTAGCGAGGACAACTGCAACATTCAACTAAACAGTTCTAAAAATCAAATCAATGATTTAAGGTAACCAAATACGGGGGAGGAGGGTGGGATGGGGATGGCCAGTATCCACTTGATATACAAAGAGAGCTCATCACCAGAAATAGTTACTCGATGGGATTCACCTACAGACTTGTCTGTAAATGTAGGTGTAATGTAAAAACAATTTTCAAAATAATTGACAATAGTTACCTTCAGAAGCAAATATTGAAACTTAAATAATATATGAAATTGAAGTAACTTAAGTAAAATCAACTTATTATGTTAATTTATATTAGTAGAGCATCTAACTGCTAAGCAAATTTCAGCTAATTGAAACAAAACAAAAAATGCTTCTTGGTTTAAACTGATTCCTTAAAAAAATTCCAGTGTTTAACATCTTAGAAAATGAGGGGGGGTGGGGGTGGGGAGGTGGTAAAAGTTAAATTTAAGTTCCTTTGTCTATTTCTGTTTCTTTAGTAATAGTCCTTCTACTCTCCCCATATTACTGACATGCAGTTTGTTGTGATCTCCACTACTTCTTGATTTCTGCTTGTGCATATATGAGCAACTAGAAGAAAGCTGAAGAGCACATGCACAGGAAATCTTCTAGCAACCCTCTAAAACCTACAATGAGATTATAAAGACACAGCCAGGCTCTTCACAGTGGTGCGCATCAGAAGGTTAAGAGGCAACAAGTCAAACTGCAACAAAAGAGGTTCAAACTGAATGTAAGGAATGAAGAAAATTAAGCAGTGGTGCAGGCTTCCCAGAAAGACTGTGCAGCCTCTGCTCTCGGAGGTCCTCTCTGAGACCTGGTAGGATAAAGCCTTGAGCAACCCAGCCTGACCTCAGAGCTGACCCTGCTCTGAGAACAGGACTGGACACAGAAATTTTAAGATAGTGTCCATTGCTCTACCCTCAACTACCCTGTGATCCTAATGAAGTGCAGGTTTCCTCTGTGATGTCTTCTTTTCTGCTTACTGTCTAACATTAAGTAGTAATGCATACTGCAATGAATGCATTCTATTTACCTATTTCAGAGACAACCTACTTTAAATAACTTACATGTACTGCAAAATTAAAATACAGTATGCTGGCAGGCTGCAAGTTACATTGCTTCTCTTCAGCAAAGCTTACCCTTAATGCCTGTATATAGGTGAAACTCATACTTTACTATATAATTAGTGTTCCCTCTGAAATTACACATCTGGTTTACAAGGTACTTGGTTAAAATTCCAAGGCATCACTGCTGATAGCACTACATTTGTGAGACACAAACTTTTTGATACATAAAGTCTCTACAGAGACAGTCAGGTATCCTGATAAAGAAAATACATTTGTGTCACGTGAACGTACTTTTATAAGGTATCAGTAATATATTGCTAATTGCTACGGCAATGTTATAACAACTATTCCCAGCATCCAGTATTTAAGGATTCAGGTTCCTGAATATACTCTAAACCAGATGATTCACAGATCAAAACTGTAGAAACCAGATGACAGTTCATTTAGTCACACTGACACTATGCAGGGTCAGATTCATTAAAAAACTTTAAAATTAGCTTTCAGTGAATAAAATCTATGAAGATTAGGCAATGTCCATGCTTAAGTTACAGCACTTTCCCATTGGTATCTCACAGGTCTCCACAACAACCCCTTTTGCATTCTCACCAATTCTTGTCCCCAAGATCAGTATCTCTAAATCCTTAAAGGCTTTTCAAGGTAGGATCATGCAGCTTTCTGTATGGGCAGACATAGATTTTCTGTGGTTGCCAAGTTGCAGAAGTGCTCTATGCATTTAGCCCAGTCACTGGCCGGAGACAAACCCAGAGTCAAGCCACAGCAATGGCTGGTTACCAGTCCCAGCAAGTTCTCTGCTGGAACCTAGGAGGAATTCCTATTTGCTTTTAGGAAGCAGAGGTAGGGGAATTTTGCATCCTGCTTAAGAGAAGCTGAATAGGCAATGTATTATTTTTCAGAACTAAAGACAAGATCACTCTGAGATGCCTTTGGAACCTTCAGTAGTGGCTTACAAAGGGCTTAATAAGAACCTACCAGAAGACAAAGGTCATTGGGGCAAACCCAGCTTTGGCTCAGGTTCCTAATAAATGGAGAAATGCACCACATCCCTAGTGGGGATGGACAATGTGCTTCCTCTGAGAGGGAGTCAAATTAAATAAAACAAATGCATGCAATGCCCATGGGTATCAACTATAACTAAACATGCAATTTCCAAGAAAAGAGCTGCAGAAGACTACTGAGAAGGTTTTGAACAGATAGGAGGAATTGTGTGTTTGTTTCTTTTTTGCATATGTCTATTTTTAAAAAGAAAAAAAAAGAGGAGTGAGAAGAATAATTAACTTTCTATATGCATCAAAACATGCAGGCTAGTCAAGTTCCAGATGAAGTGCAGTCAAGACAGACTGCACAAAGAAAGCTACTGAAAGAGGCAGAAACTTGATTCAGTTAATACTGCCCCAGCCTGAATGTAATACAGGTCTGAAAACTGTTATTTCAAGTTTTAATACAGCATACAACAGACATTGCCTAGAGCAACAACAGCCCAGCAAAGCAACTAATTTACCTTCCTATCTGTAAGTTAATTGGGTTCCTTTTGCTGTATGGTGCTCAGTTCTCATGGATGACCTAGCATAGCAGGAGAGGCAGGTCATGGGAACTATCTATTGGCACTAGAGTCAGGGCAGAGAAACATATTATTTATCTGGGTTGACAAAGACCAATGGAAAGAACTGTAAATAACCATGAGAATCTTCAGCCTGCTATGAACCTGAACCTCTCCTTTTGCTACTTCTCTGGAAGAGTTTTCCACAACACTTGCAGCCATGACTCCATCTTTTAATCTCTCAAGTGTTTAAGAAGTGATAGATCTCATATATTTTACAAACTAAAGAAAAAAACAACCAAACTAAAGAAAAACACAAAACAAAAGGCAGCACACTGCAAGTAACAGGTACCTTTTGTGGCCCTAGTCCAGACAGCAGAAAATTAGCAACCAGCAGTCTTTGAGAGGAAGGGCAACTCTCCAGATGGAAGAACAATGACCACTCTGTCCAATGAGTCTCTGCAATTGGTTTGGGAAACTTTGTTTCCCTCAAGGATCTAAAATCTACCCTGAAATACAGAGAAAGAAATAAGGAGTATGTACCCTGAATATTTCCAGATCAGAAAAGTGTGTTTATGTCATTGCTGGAAGAACCCACCAAAGTATAGAAAAACACCAACAGAAAACACCATACTCAGCCATTAAGTCAACCAGGTATCTGCAAGGGACACAGTTAAGAAAGAGAGAGAGTAAAACTGGCATTAAACAACCTGGAAAGTGCTATGAACTGCTGTTCCCTTCTCCTCCAAGCATGGCAAGGTCTTGGTAAAAGCACTATCTTACTCAGAGCACCTCTGCCATACTCCACCCCTGCTTTTGTTACTGCTGCCAAAAAAGATCTGATAGAGACACTGTCCTGCAGCCAGCCCTGCACAGCTGCCACAGTGTCCTCAAATCTATTCCAGCTATTAGGCACACTTTTCCCTTTCTAGACCTACTGCATTAACACTATATATATATATATATAGCCACTTTTATATGGTTATTTTTATTCAGAACACCTTTGTAGACTGCAATTGTGACTGGATTATTCATAGCTTTGCATGGTTCCTCAGTTTACTGGTTACAGGTGTTAATTCTGCACTTAAGTAAGTTTTACTAAATGTTTTAGGAGGGGTGCTTTTACTGGAAAATTCTCTTACCATTCTGGTCATTGGTTCTTTTAGTTATGTTTGTTTACAACAAACATTTACAAGTATTTAACTCATGTAAATTGTTTCTTTATGATGCAATTCTCAAGCTTTCCCAACTGTAATCCACTGGAATTATTACTTTTTTTAAACTGTTCTTAGTTCTTCTACATTGGGAGATGGGGAGCAGCAGTGGCTGCAAACGATTCCTCACTAAGTATAGAACATAGTACTACAGTGGAGAGAAGATCAGGGGAGAAAAGGAAAGATGCACATTACAGGAAGGGAGCAAACACAGATGTACAAAAAACTGGTGTTGGCCCACCCATTCAGATACCTACCAGAAAAAGTAAGATAGATATATGATGTGGAAGTATTTGGAGATTAACAGAATCACAGAATGATTTTGGTTGGAAGGGACCTTAAAGATCATCTTGTTAGGGACACCTCCCACTAGACCAGGTTGCTCAAAGCTCTATCCAACCTGGCCTTGAACACTTCCAGGAATGAGGCAATCCAGTTCAAAGTGATTCCAATCAGATTATAATCCTTTCTCCATAAAATAATGAGTGCAAAAGCCTATCATCAGCAGCTGAACCAGAGGAAGCAGGTTCCAGTGTTCGAGCGGCATGAGAGCAGGAAGGAGGCATCTTTTTACTATTTACTCCCTCTTGCTTTTACAGTGGATATGACAGAAAACCAGAAATAGGTCTGCCTGCTGTAAGGACTGAAGATAAGCCAGAAGTCTTCTCTGCTGGACCTCCCTCTTGCCTTCAGATGCCTAAATGCAATTTCAGCTGGCAACCGCTCAGTTTAGCAGTAAATGGGCTCTTTCGCCAAGGCATCAGAGGCTGTAGCACCAAGCACCAACTTCCTGAAGAAAATCCACACTGCTGCAAGGCTGGAAATAAGTGGCAGCCAAGAGCTGCAATAGCTGTTTCCAGGGAAAGTAGATGAACCAAGAAGCAGGAAGGAGGTCCACCATGGATCTGCCCAAAAATCCCTACACAGAGCTGGCATCCAACAACCCCTGTGGAGGGCTGGCAGAGTGGACCAAAGCAATCTGTGACATGAATTGACAAGCCAATACATCCTACCAAGGAAAAAACCTCATAGTATGTGAACCAGGCTTTCTGGCAGGGAATATATATGTACTGATGCCCAAGACAACTTTGACAATACAATGGTTGATCTAGTTGTGTAAATATCTGGCATGAAACTACACCCTGCGGTCCTATCAAGCTTTAAAAAATGCTACAAAGGGGCTGTCCTTGAATCTCATCTTTCCTGAACCAGTCAATTTTTAACTTTTCTTAAATCACAAATTCTAAACCTGTTTAAACCATGAGTTTTAATTTAAGAAGCTCTTTAAACCATGGTACATTTAAGCAAAGTACTATTGGAGCAAGAAAGGAGTTCCACCTTCATAAAACAGTAACGTAATGTAAAACAACTTATTTGATTTTTAAAAAAGTAAACTAGTATTGCACTGAATTCTGGTGACATTTTTAACCAACACTATCAGAAACAGTTCCATTTTTATTTGTTTCTCTTCCAGTGTATGGCAATTGGGAAAGAAATCAGAGTACATATTCTAAAACAGCATAAAAAGGCTGCAGTAGTACTAGCATAAAACTGGTTTTGTGCTTTAACACAAATACAGTCTTTTTATTTAGTTACAACAAATGTTTTCAACTCCAGTTTCACAACACTGAGATCTCATTGTTAGTTCTTACCCACAGTTCTGTTGCAAAGATAGTGCCGAACACTGATATTTCCCAACTGATTTGGTATCACTTGGTTGACCTGTAGGCATACTTCTGTATCTTCACCTCTAATGTCAATTTCACCATTAATACCAAATATTTGGAATACTACAACAGACATCTGTCAACAAAATCAAGATAAAATAACATGAAATTACAAATTGAATTTACAGTGATTATTTTTTTTGTTAGATCCACCTAAGCCTTTCCCCCCATGAGAAAAAAAGAATCTTTGTATCTCCCACCCCTGCTCACAAAAAACCACAAAGTTTTCTTATTTCTTCTTCTTTCTTTTCACACCCATTGGCTTGACAACGGGTTCCTTGATTGTCTGCCTGAAGACAAATATTGAGAATGCTGCAAGTGCTAAGGAAACATCTCCATGTAAGAAATGTCAGAATTATGGTGCTTTCTTTTATCTGTACTTGATAATGTTTAAAAGCTCATTTCAAATACCATGTTCAATAGAGCATAAAAGAGCATGATATTAAAGAATATTGCTAGGTACTAAAGCAGAAATATTTCCTGACATTTTGAAGTGGCCTCCTTCATTTATCAATTGTGGCTATAGAGGAGATAACAAGGACAGTGAATGGTCAGTGTAACCTGGATTATAGTCTTCTTTTGTATTTAATATAAGTAATCGAGATCTACAGGTTTACATAATGCACTAACAAAAGCTTTCATAACTACTTGAAAAATCACCTCTAAAAGCTTTAATTTTAGCTCCATTTTAAGGTTTATAATGGAATTCAATATTACCATTTCCTCAGTAGTCTCATGGGTATTCTCTGAAGCAGCACTCATGGCATCTGGAGATGACCCATTACAATTTTCAATCACTGTGCCTCCTTCATGGACGTTTTCTGATGGGCTTTGATAGTCTGTGGCTGTAATACCTATCATGTAGATATCAGGAAAAAAAATGCAAGGTTAGCATAGCATAACCAGAATCACTTCTGCATTAAGAATAAAGTCGGTGTCTGTTACCGTATGCATACATCAGCTCATTTTTAAGTTGAATGGTTTATTAAACAAATAAACCGTCTCCCACAGCATCCTCCTGAAAAAACTATCAGCCCGTGGCTTGGACAGGGGCACCCTGTGCTGGGTTAGGAACTGCTGGAGGGACGGGCCCAGAGAGTGGTGCTGAATGGGGCTGCATCCAGTTGGCAGCCGGTCACCAGTGGTGTCCCCCCAGGGATCAGTGTTGGGCCGGTTCTGTTCAATATCTTCATTGATGATCTAGATGAGGGGATCGAGTCCATCATCAGCAAATTCGCAGATGACACTAAGCTGGGGGGGGGTGTCGATCAACTGGAAGGCAGGAGGGCTCTGCAGAGGGACCTGGATAGACTGGAGAGTTGGGCTGATTCCAACAGGATGAGGTTTAACATGGCCAAGTGCGGGTCGTGCACTTTGGCCATAACAACCCCAAGCAGCGCTACAGGCTGGGGACAGAGTGGCTGGAGAGCAGCCAGGCAGAAAGGCACCTGGGAGTCTGGATTGACAGGAAGCTGAACATGAGCCAGCAGTGTGCCCAGGTGGCCAAGAAAGCCAGTGGCATCCTGGCCTGTATCCAGAACAGCGTTGCCAGCAGGTCCAAGGAAGTGATTCTGCCCCTGTACTCAGCCCTGGTGAGGCCACACCTCGAGTACTGTGTCCAGTTCTGGGCCCCCCAGTTCAGGAAGGATATCGAGGTCCTGGAGCAGGTCCAAAGGAGGGCAACCAGGCTGGTGAAGGGACTTGAGCACAGACCCTATGAGGAGAGGCTGAGAGAGCTGGGGTTGTTCAGCCTAAAGAAGAGGCGGCTCAGGGGAGACCTCATCACTGTCTACAACTACCTGAAAGGAGGGTGTAGCCAGGTGGGGGTTGGTCTCTTTTCCCAGACGACTTTCAACAAGACAAGAGGGCATGGTCTTAAGTTGTGCCAGGGGAAATTTAGGTTAGATATTAGAAAGAATTTCTTTACGGAGAGAGTGATCCGGCATTGGAATGGGCTGCCCAGGGAAGTAGTGGATTCTCCGTCCCTGGAGATATTTAAAAAGAGACTGGATGTGGCACTCAGTGCCATGATCTAGCAACCGCAACGGTTGTAATAGGGTTGGACTCGATGATCTCTGAGGTCCCTTCCAACCCAGCCAATTCTATGATTCTATGATTCTATGAAATATTTATGACTGAACTGCCCAATCCAGTCCTCTTAGAGAGTTCAAAGTTCTAGATGCTATACAAGTTAAGCAGAACATAGTGACAGCCAAAATGGCATTTTACATGCACTGTTTAAAAAACTGTGAAATGCCTTCTTCAATCTTCCAGATCAATTAAGAACTGAACCAACAGAAAGAAAAGGTTAAACACTGCAAGCCATGTAGCTAAAACACTGCACAGTGTGCCTTAGTGCAAGTGTTTGTAGTTTTATGATTAGAAAAATAAGCTATATATTTATTTTTGTTAGTGATCATGGCACTGTTTGCTTGACATCTAGAAAGCATACAGACTTAACCTACAGTTAAACAATATTTAACAAGCTAAAATGACAAAAAAGTTTATTTTAAAAACGGAAAGTATGTTTTATGGTATAGTCCCACATAACAACATGCAGGAATACTCCTACAATCCAAATACAAATCAGGTTTGTGTGTGAGGCATTCTTCTCACTATTCCTCTAGTCTGAAAAGAAATACTACAGAAAAAAAGTCTCCCTTTATCCGAAGTAGAACTTATCAGAAAACAGTTGCCAATAAAGTCTCCTATTATATTTCACATTAGAAAATTATTTAATCTGCTTTGCTAGAGAGCTACTAGATCATTACAACTCCCTAAGTCCACACTACTAGAGACTGTATAGACATAATTACCATATGCCTGAATTCCTCCCTTAAATTTGGAGCAAACAGTCATGCACAAATGAGCAAAAATTGCAGAAATACCTGCTGTTAAGACAGCCAATAGCTAGGAACTTCTCTGTAAGGAGTAAGCTGCAAGGACACTATCAAATCTATCTGCTGAGTAATTAGTATTAATGAGTATTGATGAAAATGAGTATTAATGAAAACCCATTTCTTTTTAACCTACACTTAAAATTAAAGCTCCCTTACCACTTGAAGTGTAACACTAGTAGGGGCTACAAGCCTGTAAAAACTAACAGCAAAAGCAAAAGCTTTTAAGCAAAGAAGGGAACAGTTCTGCTTAATTCAGAGCTGCAACATTGCACTGCAATGATTTTATTCTCCTCAAGTGAGGAAAATTGAGTAGTATTTAATTAAATAGCCGTATTTAAGCAACAAATCTTATTTCTTTCCCTTGAAATGAAGTGCTGTGAATATACTTAATACTACTGACTGGAGAAGCTAACAGAAATAGTGCTGTAAAGTATCTAGGATTTGCTGCACTACAATCCTTTTGAGTGTTATTTTAGTGATAAACAATATCTGCATGTATTGCTTAAAAATCTTTTGTTAAAACTACTTACCCTTCTCCAGAAAACTTTGACTGTCACTTCCATCACTCTCTATTAAATTATCCTCTAGCATCATACTATCAATAGAGATGGTGTCTAGAGAGACTTGTGATGGACTTCTCTTCATATTCTTGTAAGAAACAGAGAATGCAGGAAGGTTGGATGGGCAGCGTTCCCTAGGCTTTGCACTTTTTAAATATAAAGACATTAGAAAACTGTTATTTCAAATTACAGGAATCACAAGGAAATAACTTTACACTCCACTAAATCAGTCAAGGCATTAATGAAAAAACACAATAATTCATCCTTTGGCAAGAAAGGGATGTAAGCATAGAAGCAACATGCATTCCCGTCAATATTTGTGTCAATAATTTTTTCAATACATATTTAGCAACATTTAAAATGAAAGTAAATAGTTTAAATCAATGAGATCATTTTAGCTTTCACTGAACACTGGATACTGCATATCCTACACATTTATATATTTCTAAAATTTTCACCTACTTGATGTTCACTTCCATTGACCATTACTCTAAAGTATGTGGCCAAGAAGACTGGTAACTATTTTCAAGTAGGAGGACAATTGATTTAGTATTAAATCTTCTATACCTTGATGAAGACTGGGATGCAAACATTCTAACTGAAGTCACTTTGCCTTTGTTGATTTCAAGCTCTTCAGATTCTAAGGCAGTTTCTGTTTCCAAGTCAGTAACTTGGTCAAGACAGACTTCAGCTGTACCTTCAAGTTCATTTAACTTATTTGAGAATATGTTTTTGTCATCCTCTTTATCAATGAAAAATTCAGTAGAATCTTCTCTCTTACTTAAGATGGATGCTGAATCTCTAGGATGCAAGCTACTTTTCTCACTTAGAGGTCCATAGACCTCCTCTGAATCGCTTCTACTGAAAAGTCCACTGCTTCCTCCTTCGCTTGTATCTCCCAAACCTTTATCTGATGCATCATCTGAAAACGAGAGTCCTTTCTGAAAATCCAGATTACTGTCTGATTTAAACAAAAGAGGATCTATTAGAATTCCTTTATTAACTTCAGCATTCAGAGGCTTGCAGTCATTTACATAATCACAATTAGTAATATCAGCCTGAACTATCTGATTGCCAGCTAATTTATTCTCTGAGGTAAGAGATTCCCCATTTCCCAAAGGTGAGAGCTCTGATGCCACTGGACTTTCGTCTTCCACAACTGGAGACTTACAAGGGTTTCCCTGAGTCACTGGATGGAGCAGTAAGGCTAGTTCTGCACTTTTCAGTAGGATCCCAATGCAGATATTTGTTTGCTCTGCAGGTTTTCCTGTCACCGCTTCAACATCATTCCTTAAGTTTTCCAGGAGCAACACAAGGGACTCGTGGAGAAACAGCAGAAAAAGATACTGGTAATGATTGATCTGCATGCTTACATGTTTTTGAATGTGGACAAGAACATGTACATCTGCATCAGAAGCGCTTTCAGAAAACACTCCTGAAGCATCAGACATTTGAATGCCATTGGCTAGGGGCTCCGACTCACTGCTGTAATATTCCTTTAAAAGTTTTTTACGTTGCAGTCTATTAGCAAGATCACTAGATTCGCTCTTTGGAATGTTCAAAGCTGTCTGATTATGTGATAAAAGCTTTTTTTGTGACTTTGCATATCTTACTGGCTGGCAAATCCAAAGAGAAAGTGGGAAAGAGTCCACAAAGCTTATTGGTCGGCCTTTCCCACTTTTTGTTCCTTCATAATCTATCCAAAATTGGGAAAAATGCAAGGCCCAAACATCAGTAGATGCAGATGCCTTTAATGCATATTTATTCAATTTGGGGATGACGTAACCTTTATAAACATCATGCATTTTAGTATCTTGTTCATGAGCATGTCTCTGGAAAATTGGATGCAAAAGATTAAAATTCTTCTGGGACTTAGGAAAAGCAGTGAAAGTTCTACTGAAAAATTCACAGTCTTTGAAGTTCTGAAACAAAGCTTCCAGATCAGAGTGTCTGCAGTTTGGGGAGTATCTTGTATTTGTAGCAATCATCTCTGAACTTTGAATGGAAAGTGCCCGGGGTTGATCTTTATGAATTTCAGGTTTGTTTTCAGATGGAATGATGATCTGCGAGAGAAAAATATGTTTTTTCTAGTTATAAATGTGTAGATTAAGAAACAAAAAAATAGCCATGACACCTAAAATAAAGAAATATAATTGCAGATTTGTGAGAACTCATGTATAGTATCATAGAACAGGCACAAATCAGGCTCACAGATCATTTGTGTTTTCTCTAACTTTTAAGAAGGATGCTGAGGCACCTAAAACTTTGTGTCTGTACAAAAAAGCTAAGGGGCTTTCTTGTCTGAAGGATTTAGACTTAGGCCAGCTATATTAGCCTGAAGTGCCTCATTTCTTCAACTCAGAAATAGCTTGGCAGAAAGTTTCTTCAAGTGTTCCAAGTATTTACAGCTTTAAACACAAAATTATAATTCTCTGGTTTTCAATCTGATTTCTTAAATAGGATTTTTAACTACACTGAGTAGTACTGTATTTTATTTCTGTGGTAAGATCCAAAGAAACAATTCAATGTGATAACACAGCTAATATTCTTAACATTGCAGAGTATGTATTTTGTGACCATTAGCTGGGCATCATAATACTTTTTCCAACATAAAAACATACTCCAACTCCTAAAACCAGTATATTGGATTTAACTTTACTTGCATATCTTTAGTTAAACTTCTAAAGGAAATATATACATATATGCCAAATTCTTCATCTGAAGTTGCTAACATGGACCTTGGCCATACTAGATTTGGCATTATCAATGATAACTACCTCCTGTCACAACATCTCCATGCTGAATCTAGAAAGATCAGAGTAAGACACTTAAAAGATGGGGGTGATGAAGCTTCTTGATGTAAATAAAGTTACTCAGAAAAAAATAAACAAATATGTAATTATGTAATAATTAACTAGATCATATGTGAACATCAAGTACACCAATAATAAAAAAAAATCATTTGCTAAACTAAAACCAATGCAGTTAAGACAGAGATGAAATAATTAAGACTAATGAAGATTGAGAGATTTAAGAGTACTTTTATCTTCTCTTATTTTAGTAGGCTATTCATATATGGTAATACAATATTAGTAGTCTGTATTTGTAGTTGCCTGGTTGATAGGTCTCACTGATTGTTTTCATTCAGTACAAACCATGTCCTGTTAAAGATCCATTAAATATATATCAAGAATATTACAAAAATAAACAACTCTCCATATGCTAACTTTTTAGAACACTTGAAATCTCTCCTGTGGGCATCATCAAAAAACCTGAGTGTTTTGTTCACCTCTGAACTCTGAAAATGAATGCCCAATGAAAATCAGGAACAAAGGTACAAAGGAACAAAGAAGGGTCCTTGCATTATTATAGAATGTAAATACTAAATTTTTACTTATTATTTTCACATAATTAAAAGAGATGAAGCAGTATTGTCTCTGCATAGTTTCCCAGAGCAGTCATTTATTGTGTGCATTGTCCATTTGTTTGTTCATCTATTTCTCAAGCTGCCTGGCTAACAGGTTTTCACAGTAAGAGCTCTTCTCAAAGACAGCATACCTTTAACATTAGTCCATCAACTCTAACATCAACGTGTTCATCTGATTTTGAATTGTCATTTAACTTGTACATAGCCATGAATTGAATAAGGCTCTGTTTCAAATCCAACACAAACTGATTTAGCCAAAGAATACTTCTCTCATCCAGAGTGAATTGCAAAGCATTCAGCTGGCCATACAAATTTGGGCATGGAACTAAAAGAAAACAAAGCAAAATCATGAGAACAAGTAAAACATGTAGGACTTGGGATCTGGTTTTGTTTTTTAAAACAATTACAGACATATTTCACCAACAGTTTATACCAGAGAATGGAATGGAAAGGAGTGGTTTATACCCGTTCCTTTAGTCCCAAGAAGAATATATTTAGGGAATACCTAAAGTGGTGCTTCTTTCTCCCACTTCAGACAAGTGAGTGAATTTTTGAATATAAAAGCTAATATTAGAATAGAACAAAATCTGAGGAGAGAGGAAGAATGTCCTAATTACAGAAGAAGGGCAGAACCAAGGAGATCTGCTGTCCTTAAATTCCATTCCCAAGAAATCCACTGACATTTGTATATAAAACACAGACAGCCCCATAACACATATTAATAAAAATAACTCCAGCAGATATTCATTGCATCTTAGGAACTACTCAAACTTTGAGTTCTTCTATGTAGCCAGACAGTGTAACTCCAAAAACAATATATGTATGTTGGAGAGCGAAGAATTTATGTCTCAGTACAAACGCTCTGAGTGTTTTCAAACTTATAGGTATCTGCCAGGAGGAGTTTGCTGGGAAACACTGTGGAAATGGAGCAGTGTTGTGTTCTCTAAGTTTCAGAAAACAATTAGCTCTTCCCAATTGTCAATCTAGAATTCAGAATCATCAAGATGCGGGTAACACACAAAGTGTATGGTTTGTATAAAAAAAAAGTCTTACTAGGAAAGTCCTTTCCATCTGGGTAGTAATACTCAGTGAATTCTATATAAATAGCTGGCATTTCTGATGGAAGATAAAGTGACTTTTTATTGCAAGAGATCAGAGCTCTAGGGGAAGAACGACATTGATCTGCTGTTGAAACCTGTAAAAGATGAAAGATTAACTTCATTAATACATTACATTTTTATGAATCAGTAAGCATTTGTAGCTGCAAGGCACTAGAAACTCCACTACTCTCAGATGTAGATCCCTAACTATACCAAGTGTGACACTGAGAGATGCCTAGTCACCTTGTACTAGAAGCAATCTGTCTGGAACAGTTTCACAGAAAAACTATATAGTATTAATGATGCCAGATCATGCTAGGCAGGATAAATTTCTTAAACAAGTGTTAGGAAGTCCTTGTACTGTCATAAGGACAGATTCCAGTACACAGGCCAACTCTCAACATTATACTGCAAGTAAGGTGTTCAGAATGCACCGAGCAAAGATATGGATACTTGGCTATGCCTGAAGGCCTGCTTCACAGGAGAATTAAGACACCATAGAACACTATTCCTCCATTTCTGCTTTCTTCCATTGTAAATCATGAAACAAGAAAGAGATTGCATTTTGGTATAAAGTTGACTTCAAATTTCTTGGAATGTACCCTAGTATAAAAAATATGTTGTCAAAACAAAGATGAAAGTTCTTTCATCTAACATTTAGTAGGTCAGATTGCTAGTTAGAAATTAGCCACTATTCATCTTGAATATAATATCCACTTGTATTAGTTTCACTGGAAACAACAAATACATACCACCTTTATAATCCTGTTTCACTTTCTGTAGCCATTTTCAAGTTGCAAATATCTCTGTGTTAACACACAACTGCGAGTAATAATAGATCTATTTAGAAAAATAGCTTTTTTGTATACTGTATAGAAATGACAATTTTAAAAATGGAGAATGTATTTGTGTAGGGAGGAGGAAGAGATAAGTATCCAATGAGTAGAAGGCAAATGAAAACACCCAACAGTACAAAATGATACTATAAAGCCACTTAAAACTCAGATGAACACTTGTGGCAGCAAGCTGCAACCTCCCACTGTACCAGATGAGATGTGGAAAAAAAAGTACTGAGAACTGGAACAAGAGCAAGTAGAAGGAACAATGACTAGAGGCACAAACTAAGTATTTTTGTCAGTACTAGAAATTTAGAGTGGATTCTCCTATACCACTATACTATTCTGCCTTAGAGATATACTTCTCTATTACAAATTGCTGCCGATCTGCACTGAAGAACCATAGCCAGAAACTAAAATTCCCAAAGGAAACAAATTAAGGAAAAAGAAACAAAACCGAACAAATAAGAGTAAGAATGGTTACAGTGTCTACTCAAGAATCACTAGAGAAGTGAGGAGTGAAGAAAAATTTAAAACTCTCTTAATTTAACTTTAAAAAAAATAAAATCCATGTACTTCAAAGAAGATGTCAGTAAAAAAAAAATTAATTACAAAATCATATATTAAATCATATAATTAAAATGCTGGGTACCCAACATAGAGCAATGAAAAGATGAAATTCAAAGTGTCAGGGTTTGGGGAACAGGAGAATTTGGAGAAAAAACATAATTATGAAGGGGTTATCATCTAACACAAAGTCAATAAGAAAATATCCACTGATTTCAGTAAAGCAGAAGCAGGCCGATAAAGGTGTTATCTAATAATGAATGGAAAGACTTCTATTAATTTCAATGGGCTTCAGAACTGTCCCTTAAAGAACATAGTTACGTAACAGTCAAGGGCGAAGCCACCCCAGTTTTATTAACTTGAAGAAATGTACCTGATATATATTGAAATCTGCAAGTCTAACCACAATAGGACTAGACATCAGTTTGCCCTTTGGTTGTTGTGAAGATACAGAGGAAGCCCTAGATGTTCCTTTCGGTATCTGTTCCTTGCCTGTAGGAAAAAATAGTGATGAAGTGAGTCTTTTTGGAATAGTTTTAATATTTCATGGAATTAGAGCATTAGTGATGCAAACAATGTACCTGTCTGTAGATTTTGTGGAGATACATCAGGTGGTGATTTGGGAGGGGAATCTGTGACCTGATCCTTCACAGCCTGCTTTAGCAATTCAACATTACTTTTGAATTCATTTAATAATTCTTCGGCCCATCCACTTCTGGCTTTAGTGGCATCACTATAATGCTTCCAGTGACTGCAGCTATCTCCTGCAAATAAGAGGAATGAGGGAAATATTGACTCAATAGAAAGTTTGCTTCTAACTGATAAAAAGTTTGCACTGTTTCACGATTCGTCTTCAAAATAAAAATCTCATTGCATGGTGTAATTATAGAACAGCAGAAGTTGTAACAGACATTAAAACAGAAGTTATGTATCACATATAAACAAGTCTCACTGTTTCACAAATTGACTCAGAAAACATGATATTGCCACCTGCCTTTTAATACCACTAGTACTCAAAACATCATTGAGTATTTCAAGTCCAGAGAAATCTGATGATATGATTTATTTTATATGTAAGAGCACGCAAAAGCAAAACAAAAAAAAACCCAAAGAAAAACTCAACCCAAAATGTTTTAAATGAACAAAATGCAAGAGCAAGTAACAGAACAATGTTACTACACTCAATTTTCCAAACTAATCTTTCCTGACAAAACTTTATTCTAAAAAGTTCCTGGTCCCTCTTCAGAAACCTATTCTTTTTGTCTTGGCTCTCTAGCGACTTTCTAGCACACATGCAAGAAGGCATGCTCAATCAGTGCTGCAGTACACAGCCTTAAACAAACCCAGTAGAAATTGTTTTATTCCTAACATGTTTCTGTTGGTCAAGCACTTAGACAAGATGTCTTCAAACAGTCCCTGTAAAGATGGTTTAGCCTGCTCAATAAGGATGGAATACAAATTACTTCTATCTAGTGGTACATCCCTCTTTAAATACCAGAGCATATGAAAGCTTACTTTATTTAGGACTTAATGAGGTTTTGGATACTTATGCTTGGGATGAGTAGATATGGTTGCTGTTAAAACTGGAAAATCCTTTGGGGAAAAATTGTGATTGCAAGTCAAAGACACATTAAATTCAAGTTCACAAAGATGGAATTCTCAAAAACAAGGCTGAAGAGGGGTCACCTCAAGCATATTCATGTAAACCCTTAAGTAAGTACAGGACAGCAGCATTACAGGGAAAGCTCTCATACTTTTTCTGGGAAGTCAGGATGGGCAGGTAGGTGCCTCTGTGAACTACTTGCAAACTAACACATGCAGCACAAGGTCATGTGGCAGCAGGAACAATTAGAGGTCTGCATGCAGATGCAGGGCTATGATCTCATGGGGACTGCAGAAACACAGTGAGATTGCACACACAACTGAAAAGCTGCAAAGAATGCACACAGGTTGTTTGCACAGCACAGGCCAAGAAGTCAAGGAGGACAAGTTACCCCTTCTGTGAGAGCAGTGGGAATGTGTGGAGCTCTGCCTTGGGATGGATGATCAGTCAGCTGAGCACTTAGAAGTTGGGATTAGATGGCAGACCAACACTGATAATGTTGTGGTGGGGTGTCTGCTGAAGACCATCTGATCAGGAAGATAATGAGGTCCTCTTAAGGCAACCATCATGTTCACAGACCCTGCTTCCCCTCAGAAATCTTAACCACCCAATATGTACTGTAGGGACAAAACAGCAGGACATAAATAATTCATACTGTTTCTTAAAGTGGAGCAATGATCACCTCCTAACACAGGTAATCAAGCAGCTAAAGAGATGAGATGCTCTGCTGGACTCAATTCTTACCAAAAAGTAAGAACCGTTCAGGGACATCAAGGTCCCTGCAGTGACCATGATATGGTGGAGTGAAGGATTCCAAGGTAAAAGAACAAGTCCAAAAGCTGAATGACAACTCAAGATTTCCAAAGAGAATCCTATGGGATATAAACTTGGCCAGAAGAGGGGTCAAGGAGAGAAGGTCCAAAAGTCCTCCAAACTCAAGAATGGTCCACCATGAAAAGCAGGAAATCTAACAAATATGGCAGGAAGCCTGTGAGGATGATCCAGGAGCTCCTGACTAAATTCACATATAAAAAGGAAGTATACAAGATGTGGAAGCAGCATCAGCTTACCCAAAAAATATATAGAAATTGTATCTATCTATCTGAAATTGTATCTACTGAGAAGCATTAAGGACTATATAAAAGGGTTCTGTGGATACATCAGCAGCATACGAAAGAATAGGAAAAAATTTGGCTTGCTGCTGAATGGGACAGAGGATCAGGTGACAAAGGAACCAAATTATCTTCAAGGTCCCTTGCAATATAAACCATTTTAGTGATATGACGTATGATATTATGATATATGGTATCTGACATATGATGATACATGACATAGAGAAGGAATACCTTTTTTTCCTCAGCCTTCACCAGCAAAACTTGCATTCAGAACTCCCAGGTCCTGGAGACCTTTGGGAAAGTCTGGAGCAAGACTTCATCTCAACAGAGAACCATTAACTTAGGAAACATTTGAACAGATCAGACATGTACCAGGCCATGGGATTCAGATAGAGATGCACACAGGTGCTGAAAGAGCTGGCCAATGTCATAGGGAAGACACACTGAATTATCTTTGAAAGGCCATAATTAAATAGTGATAAAGAAAGGTTCCTCAGTATCATGGAATGTTAGGGGTTGGAAGGGACCTCTGGAGATCACCTAGTCCAAATCACCCTGCCAGAGCAGGTTCACCTAGTGCAGGTTGCACAGGATGGCATCCAGGCAGATATTGAATGCATCCAGAAATGGTGACTCCAGCACTTCTCTGAGCAGCCTGTTACAATGTTCTGCCACCCTCAAAGAAAATAAGTTCCCTCTTGTGTTTACATAGAACTTCCTGTGTTTGGGTTTGTGCCCATTACCTCATCCTGTCACTAAGCACAACTGAAAAAAGACTGGCCCCATCCTCCTGACACTCACCCCTTAAGCACTGGTAAGATCCCACCTCAGTCCTCTCTTCTCCAGACTAAAAAGATCCAAGTCCCTCAGCCTTTCCTCACAAGAGATGTTCTAGTCCCCTAATCATCTTCACAGTCTTTTGCCGTACCTTCTCCAGCAGTTCCCTGTCCTTGAAGCAGGGAGTCCAGAACTGGACACAGTACTCCAGATACAGCCTCACCAGGGAAGAGTTGAGGGGGAGGATAACCTCCGTCAACCTGCTTCCACACTCATCCTGGGGTGTGCCAAGAAGCCATCAGGGCTAAAAGAAAACAAATGTCACTCCTGTCTTCAAAAAGGAGCACAAAAAGGAACAACAGGCCAGTCAGCCTCACCTCAAAGAAGGTAATGGAGGAAGGCGACAATGCAAATAATTGTGGAAATCAATGCAAAACACATTGACAGGAAAGTGATTTAGAGTGGACAAGCATGGCTTTATGAGGAGAAATCATGCCTGATGAACTTTACAGGCTTCTCCTATGAGAAGAGATGAGGTGAGAGCAGTGGTTATTGTTTACTTCAACTTTAGTAAAATTTTTAACACTGTCTATAACATGCTCAGTGAAAAAGGATTAAGTACTGACTAGGTATGATTACTAGGTAATGATGACTGGAAACTGGCTTAAATTTTGGTCCTAAAGGTTTGGGATCAGCAGCACAAAATCCATCTGGAGGTAGTCATCAGTGCTGTCCAGGGCCAATACTGAGGCCAGTCTGTCTTCAGTAATAACTTGGATGATGGGACAGAGTGCACCCTTCAACAGCTTTGCAGATGGTACAAAACTAGGAAGAATGGCTGATTCACCAGGTGATTGTGCTGCCACTCTGAGGGACCTTGGAAGGCTAGAAAAGTTACCCAACAGTAATTTCATGGACTTCAGAGGGAATGCAAAGTTCATCACCTGGCGTGCAGTCTAGAGGCTGACCAGGTGAAAAACAGCTCTGCAGAAAAAAAGTCTCAGAGAAGTTGAACATGAACCAGCAAAGTGTCCTTGATGCAAAGGAAGCCGAGCACCCTGGGTTGCTTAGGAAAAGCACTGCCAGAAGGTCAAAGGAGGTGATCCTTGTCCTTACTCAACCCTGGTAGAAAAACATCTGGAGTGCTGGGTTCAGTTCCAGGCTTCCCAGTACAAGACAGCCATTGACTTATTGGAGTGAGTCTAGGAAAGGGTCACAAAGATATTTAAGAGATTGAAACACCTGTCCTACATGGAAAGGCTGAGATAGCCAGGACTGTTAAGCCTGGGGAAGAGAATGCTCAGAGGGATCTTACCAATGTATAAAAGTGCCTGATAGGGTGAGTAAAGCTGAAAGGACAGAAGGCAATAAGAATCAACTGAAACACAAGAAACTCCACTTAAAGAAGTTTTTCTACTGTGAGTGATGAAACTGGGACTAGGTTGCCCAGGTAGGCTGTTAGGAGTTGCCATCCTTGAAGCTATTCAAAACCTAACTGAACACAATCCTGTGAAGCTGACTTCAAATGACACCTTTAATTACAAGGGGTTGGACTAGGTGACCTTCAGAATTGCTCTCTATCCTCAGCTATTTTACAGTTTTACATACGGAGATATCATTGTCATATTTATCTGTGCGAAGTGAAGAGACTGGCCAAACTGTAACAGAAAAATAGTACTTTAGTGGAAGTGGCACTGATGTCGCTACTATCTGAATTTATTGCTGGTTGCCCCGGAAGAATATGTTTCCCAGTTTCATGTATTGTCTCAATACATCAGCTTGATCAAGAATTTCCTCTACTAAGAAATATTCTGCACGATGGCCAAGCACCAAGCTTTCTTTAATCACCATCCAGCAACGCATCTGCTGCACAGAGAGAGGACTTGGACAAAAGCTTCTTTGAGAGCAGGTCTGGTTGGACTAGATGGATTGCTGTACAGACAGATTTACAACATGCCAAACCAGTCTGGCTTATGTTAGGGTTATCAGTCAATGCACACACAATCTGCTTCATTTTTCTTAAGTACTATGAAAGGCTATTGTTGGTTGTTCAATAGATAAGAAACTTAGCCTATGGCAACTACATGCAGACTAACCTTAGGAGTCTTTATGAGTGGGGTCTGTTACAAAAACAAATAAACAAAAAACCCTCATAAGAACCCAATTTGTAAAGATAATTAATTGTTGAGGGCTTTTTCCAGAAGCACTAATTGCAGTCTCCAAGAACATTATACCAAAAGAGCTATTTTAAAATATTCCATACATGTTAAACTCCTCTAACTTAAGGTTCCACATTTTATGGGAAAGGAAACCAACATCATAAATTTCAAACCATACTGGGCTTATCAACAGCAAAGAAACAATACTGATAATCTTAAGCATATTCTTTTCTGTGGCTGTGTATGTTTATTTGACCTACACTGAGTTGCATTTTTTAAGGTGCAAAAACTTTACTTGCCACTTATGAAAGAAATAAATTGATATTACATGATTCCACCTGAAACTGAGTGACAAGGACGGGAGTAGACTTGTTTCCTTAATGTATGTGAATAATCACTCCTAAGTAACTGTTCTGTGTTAGTAAAAAGCAAAACAAAGCAAAAATAACCCCCCCTACCAACAAAAAGCTCCTTCATTGTACTGGATTGCCTTAGATCTCAAATTCAACACCAAGCTTATTTTGTCTTCTATAAATATTTTAGATTTCTGAAGCACATATTTATTGGGAATGATTTGTAAGAAATGCTTTTTTGAAAATAGCTCATCTCCATTTAATAACAGTTCTTTAATAAAAGGCTACACAAATTAACTTCTACACACTGAGATTCCTCTTTAGCAAAATAAAATAAACCAAAATATTGCCTGGAAATGGGCATAAAATGATTGACTTATTTATGGAAACAAACAAACAAAAAAACCTAGCAGATTTGACTCTTGCAAATATCCAATTAGTAAATTTTCAGCCTGCTGTACTGTCCTCCCCTGTCAACAGAGAATTATTTTCAGGTAAGAAATAGGTAAATAACATTTTGTGAATGAAAGTAAACAGTGAAAAGTGTCTGGGCCATTGACAGAAATTAAATTGATTCCCAGGTTATAGTCTTTGTTGCTTCTTTTTGCATACAGATGGAAATAAAAAATTATGTATTACAAATGCTTTGAGCCTTATTATCCAAGCCCTGTACATACACACACAAACAATTTTTTTTAGAATTTAGCCAACATAGTTACATTCATGGGTAATTCACAAAATGCTCACTTACATACCTGCTTTGTGAAATGGGTAATAGTCCACTGTTAAATAGCTGAAGGAAAGCTGCATTGCCCCTCCTGTAACACGTCTGTTTGAGTCTGTAAAATAAAACAATGCTCAGCTCTCCAGACCTTGTATTTAGCATTTTAGGTCTCATGCTAGTACATTCCTTTAAGCACCTAGCAGCTACTTCTTCCTCCCTTTTTACTAGCCCTCCTTACAACCTCAAAATTTTCACTTGGGTGGTCTTCACTGGTTTCCAACGATCAGCTTGGTAACTCTGAGCTCTGTACTTGATCACTAGTAACACATTCCATACCATTTTAAATGTTACTGAAAAGGTAACAATTTGTATGCACATTACAGTTTTTCTTAAACAAAACTTTTCACTCAGAATTCATGGTTGTGATTCAAAGTTAATATTTACTTTCAAGAGTACTATAAAAGGAATTTATTGTTTTATTCATTCTATTTCAATGAAGAGGTCTTCTAAGAGTCCTCCATTCTGAGTTATCCTCTGCTAAATTTAAACTTTGTGGCCAAAAATAAAGGATCAAGAATGAGATCTTGATCTCCCAGGAATGATAAACACCAACCTCAGCAGATATATTGCATGTAAGGAAATAGGTCTCTAGGCAGTCAATCTCCTGCTCTGCAGGTATCTTCCCTAATCAGAGAAATACATTCACTAAAACCAAAGTTATTCACACTCTTTTGTTCAGCAGACTGTGTACACCTCTATAATTTTTTTTCAGTGACTAGCCAGTTCCTTGGATATACACTGATCCATCATTCTCTTCCAAACCTCTTAAAAGACATTTAAGCAGTGTAATTTGTCTTCTTTTTTTCTGACTACCAATATGACACGTTGCAATAGCCTTTCATTTAAAAAAGTATGATGATTACACACAAAATTATTCGACCTCGGAGAACCTGTTTCATACTTTCAATTTGCTGGAAAGCATACCAAATTCTCTAAATTAATAGCATAAAGCTGAATACTCTTATTGGTCTCTTATTGGTATTTTATAAAGAGTATCACAGAAGTAGATTGTACAACAACCCTTTCAAGCCACATAAACATTGGTGCTGCATTCTTGATAACCCAGTTAACTTGTACCAGAAAAAAACAGCAGTAACAATGAGACTGGACTGAATCTGGTTCTAGAAGACAGATAAAACATTAAAACTACTAATAGTATAAACAATTTTTACTTCATTTAGTTTAGAATAATTACATTTAATAATGATAAGTTGTTCTGAAAGAGACATCTAACTAATTTTAAATGTGTCTACAGTCATTAGAAGACTCTGGATTAACAATGCTGTACTCAAAATGTCTCCTAAAGACAAAGATCAAAAGTTAGCATGCTAACTTTTATGAAAAAAAAAAGTACCTTTTTCTTTCGAATGGATGTCATCACATATATGTAGGTCCAGATGGGAAATTACTAAGTGATGAGAAGTTTCTTTAACATCATAATCATTAAATAATTTAACTATTGCATCATTTTGATCAGGTGCTGCTGCAGCCTGGTGTGCTTTCACCTGCTGGGAGCTGGGTGCAGGGGCAGAGCTCTGAAAAAAAACAGTCACATTGATTTATAAAGGTTACCCCCTCTTTCAAGTATACTACTTATTCAAAACAGATCTTTCAAATAAGGAAAAATCTGCACCATGTTCACCTTGGATCATTACTGAGACTTACAAATGCTATTTTAGAATAAAGCTAAATTCAACTGATCTCTACGTGTCACGAAGACAGTTCATTCCCCATTCTCCCTTTTGCCCTTCTTCTTTACTCCTTACAGTATTGGTATTTTTCTAACTTTGCTGCAAGCTGTTCAGGGAACTAAACCAGCAGAAAACAATCCATTTTTTGTTGGGCTTATTTCTTCTAGTTTAGTTCCCCAAATTGCATCACAATAGGGTCAACTGTGAGCCAGTGCCAGTACCAACAAATTGATGAGATGCAAATATAGGGAATTGAAAAACAAGAACCTGGCTGCTCAGTAACAAGCTATTAGGTTACTGTAGCTAACAATTAAATAGATTGGTAAGGCATTAGGATCATAACAAGAACTGAACTCTCAGTTACAGTACACTAGCTTTACTGGAAGAGATTTTATACAAGAAGCTTTACTCAATACAAAAAACCTTGTAAAATAAAGTCTCTTTTATACTACTGTGATTCATTCCCAATGTAATTTAAGATGTAGAGTAACGGAGCAACATTTTCTAAAATAAATTAACACAACTAACCACACTCTGTTGTATTTTAGAACAGCTACTCATTCTAATGTTACAGTAAGATGATCAAGTTCCATACCTGTGATGTTTCAGAAGCCAAACTTTTTCTCTGTTCTGTTGATTTCTCTATGGCTTCACTAAGAGATTTGGCATACTGCACCATAGCTTTCAACTGGGAATCAGTCAAAACCCATAGCAAATCATCCAGAATCAGAACCAGTTTTGATGCCACTACATTGCAATCTTTTAACTGTAGAATAAAAATTTTAACAGGTCAAAATTATTTCATTCAATAGTATGTTTATGATATGAAATACTAGAAAAAAAAAAAAAAAAGTTTAATGCAAACCCACACTTCCATATGGAGAAAATCAGAATCACGAAGGTTGGCAAATACCTGTAAGATCATTGAGTCCAATCATAGTAACAAACACATATTTTATTTTAAATTGCATTCCTCTCATTAACTAAAAATTGCTCAAGATGCACTATACTTGTGCCTCACTTTGTGTTTGTTTGGCATGCACTGGATACTAAACTAATGCATTTGTCTAAATATAAGTAATCTAAATATTGCCTGAGTCTAGAGAGGTAAGACAACAGGCATCGTCATCATAAATAAAGCTTTGCAGGTCAAAAAATTTCTTTAGTAGGACCTGTGTAATATCTTCTTCTTTAAATTCTGTCTGCAATATTTCTTGTAAACTATACAGTCTTACTGATCATATGCTGTTAAAATGTAGTTAAGGGAATTCTACATTTTATATGACCTACATCTAAAACCTTTGCTATGTGTATGCATGCACTAAGAACATGAGTTATAAAGTAATTTGTAAAATAATACAAGATTTCAAACTTCTCAAGTTTACCCGTCTTTTAAGTGTGACCCTGATTTTTGATTGGTTGGTAATTAGTCGAACTGGAGCACTCAGGATTTCATGCTTAGAACTCTGGATTGCATCTGCTTCTATTCTGATCATCTGCCAGTTGATTTCTTTAAAAGTCAAAACCTTTAAGGAGAGAGAAAAAGAGAATCATAGAATCATAGAATTGGCTGGGTTGGAAGGGACCTCAGAGCTCATCGAGTCCAACCCTTTTACCACCGTTGCGGTTGCTAGACCATGGCACTGAGTGCCACATCCAGTCTCTTTTTAAATATCTCCAGGAAAAAAAAAAACTTCATGCAATATAACCATTTACTTGTGCCTAAACATGTGCAAGTGTGCATGGGTATGCATATAGCTGTACATATATACACAGACACACTGACATATGCCCTTCATGCAGACCTATATGAACAGAAACAAACACAGCTCACTTGTTTTAAAGCCCTAATCTTTTTTTCTACCTCCAGAATGTCACAGAAATGTTGTGACAGTTCCAAGCAGGATATAGGAAATTTCCTATATCCTATTTCTTAGGATATAGGAAAAGAGTGGGGAGGGAAGCAAAACTACAGGATGGGCAAGATTTTTGGAGTGTTTTATATCAACAAAAAGAGCAAGTCAAACACTGAGAGCATTGTATAACATGTAGACCTCACAAGCTTTGAATCCATTACACATTCCACGTTTTTAGAAAACACAGCAAGCAAATGTTAGAATAATGACATGAGCAGGAAATACAGCTGCTACTGTACTATTTTATCAAATCAAATATGGGAAAAGAGTGACTGTCAGCAGCAACATCATGGAGAACATAAAATAAACAGGACATAAGGAGAAAAAAAATTATTTATAGTTTCACTAAAACTCCTTCCTATATTAGTCTCCAAAGAAAAAAGATTAGCCACGAGGAAAGTGGCAAAGGGAAGAGTTTGTTTGGTATATGTATTATTTGCCATCTGTCATTCTCTTATCAATTTGAAAACTGTACAGCTTTTGCCTTGGGAATATAAGCACTTGTGTAAAATATACCTAATGTGCTTGGGAAATTAACACTATGGAAAGACAGTGCAAGTTCTTTTTACAGAAAAGCAGAGTACCTACCATCCTTATCCAGGAGATGGAGCATGAACGAAAGCTTGTAAAAAATTCTAAGGATATTCCTCATTACCTTAAGACTGTAGCTAGAGTTCAAGCATAAAAGCTTACTCCCTCAAAATGTAGTTTAGCATAAGTTATCTTTATAATACAGTGTTGGCTTTGTTTTTTTACTTTCTAATGCAATTTACTGCTAACAAATAATTTGCTACATTTCCTAGAAATCTGTCTTTCCAGAATTCAATGCACTAAAAAGGCATATACCCTCAGGGAAAGTTCTGTTGCATATGGAGAGACTATTCAGAATCAAATTCTTCTTTAAAACGCACAAAATTAAAAAAAAATACTAAACACACATATATATATACACACATACACCAAATTCCCTCTACTTTAACTTTTCTTCTTTAGGCTTCATTAGCACATGAGCATTAGCCTACAAAGAAGCTGCAGGAAAGGCAAACTGGCAGAAAAAGAGTTTTGAACTTATTTTTATGGTATTTTTAATTATAAAATTCTCTTGGAATTTCTGTCCCTAGAAAAAAGCAACTACCAGACTCCTCAACTCTGAGTAAACCCTGTTTGCTCTGGAAAAACTGGTTCCGAATAAACACACATGTCCAAAATCTGAAATATCCTTTTATCCAACGTTAAGTAATGCTAAAGTAAGTCTAAAGTAAGTCTTCCTAAATACAGCATAAATATATTTAAAATCAGTCTTGCACTCAGTATACATTCAACTTTGGCTACACAGGAGAAATCAAATGACTACTGTACACCAGTCTAGAACTTCTATGTTAATTTTCTCAGCCAGCAGCAAAATACGTACTACACCGCTATTACTTTTTTTGCTATACATAGGATTTAATTATTGGAAGAAAAAAATGTTTAATAAAATTCCTATGCAAGAATTAAAACCCAGAATTGCTTGAAGAAAACAAATCCTTAGCAGGCAAACCTTTACAAGCAAATAAATAACCAGTTAAAGCTTTAAAAACAATAATAAAAATCAGTGTAACATCCTATCCTTCCATGTTTAATGTACCATCCACTTTACTTTCAGTACCCTTATAAATTTGTTCTAGTTTGCATGTTAAAATGGTCACTGGCTTGGAGAATCTAAGAGGAGAACATTACAACTGCTTGCCCCTGTCTTTGCACTTCCCACTTTGGCCACTGTTAGAGAAGTAACATTTATTTGAGTGATCAACCCACTGCTTTTACATCCTTGTGTTCCTAGAGGACAGCTGAAATTACTGAGCACCAAATGTCTCCATTTCCAGTGATGGCCTCTTCCCTAGACTCTCTAAGGTTGCAATTGAACTTCCTCCTCTTTTGCCATAAAAACAAGGAAAAAACTTAGTAGAAGATAGTATTTACCTCACCACGCTGAGCTTCTTGTATTCTTGTAAATCTGAGGTCAGTATGTTCCCAGTTTGCATTTACACTATATATTCTTAGCTGGGAAAGTTCAAACGAAGCATTAAAGGCTTTTGCACCAATCCTTATTATAATGGAGTTCACAGAAACCGAAATTCCTTCTACCACTTTTTCAGCAAAGCCATATTCACTAAAAAGTAAAATGTCAACACATTAAATACACACTTAATGAAAGGGCACAAAATTAAACTTACTGAAAAGCTGAAATATAACACAAAATAAGCCATAAAATAAGTTTCTAATGTATTCTCCATTTATGAATTATGTTAAATATACCTGATCTAGTTCACAACAGTTTCTTCTCCACCCTAATCTCAGAATAATAATACAAGGAAATACTTCAGATCAAGATATAGCTCCATGAAGTGTGATAATTAATGCAATTCTCCATGATACACATTTTATACATAGAGACACACAAATATAGAAAAATAAAAAAATACATTAGACATGCATAAAAATAACAGTCTACAGCACTAAGCAGAAATCTTATTCTTCTTTATGCATACATAAGGAGTACTTGACAATTCAAATCTGGTTAGTATTTTTTGCTCTAAGCTGTTATTCCACCTACTAAAACTAGTATCTTTCATATATGCATAACAGTATAAAGTATTGCTTTGTTTTGTTCTGTAAAAGAAAGCCATTCTAAATGGTGGCTACATTTCTACACCAAATGAACATAAATTCCAGTATTAAAAAGATAAAGCAGTTGAATTTCATATTTTAATAAAAATCTTATGCATTCTGACTTAAGTATTCCTTGCTAAAAGAAAAGGAATACTCAATACTTTTTTCTTAAGAAATGAAAATGGCATATGCTTCTGGAAACTTGCAGGGGATCTAACAGTTTTATAGTAACTGAAAATGAGTATTTTAAACTTTTGGGGCTCAATTATATGTAAGTGTTGTCACTGACCTCTGTCCAGATGCAGTTGCTATAGGAGAGGGTCCATTAGGGGCACGTGGCTCTTCGCATGTACTCATTTCCATTACAACTTTATCCAAGGTCTTGAGAAACACAGCAAAGTAAAAAATGTGAAACGTAAGAGGTAACAAAGTAAATATACATAAAATATTTCTTACCGTGACAATTTTCCCATAAACTTTCATAAAGCACCAGAATTATTTTTTTTTCATGTAAATTTTCAAATTTTGTGAATTCTTACAGACCTTCCCAGTCAATTACTGGATTACAGAATTCTTGATCCCTCACTATTATTAATGTATTGCATACATTTTCAAAATTTGCATTTCAAAAAGGGCACAATTTAGTGTGAAGTCATCTGGGTTTTCTTCCTATATGGTTGCTCTTTCAATAAACTACTTAATACACAAATGAGTGTGTATACAACCTGTGTATGTATAGGAATGTTCAGTAGAGCTAGTAAAGCAAGTTATTTCTAAAAAGATATATTCTGTATAACATGCAACACATCATACCATAGTAAAACTGTATGCTGTTATTGTAGTCTTTATACTTGAGGTGGGACACTTACAAAAGAAATTGTGAAATAAGGAAATGAGATACCTAAATCCTATTTACAATGAAAGGCAAATTTAAGTAGCAGAAGAGTAACACATAAATAATGCATCCTAATAGAGGTAAGAAGAATGGGAACAAACCAAATGCAAAACATGAATCTCAGCGATTGAATAAATGCAAGAACCTCTTAATTTTGTTTACAATGTTTATGACTTGAATTTATCAAACAACCTGGGAAAGGCTCTTAATTCTAAAGCTTATAGTTCTGAAATCTTATTCCATTGGAAGCTCATTGAAAACACAACAGTTAATGTTACAGCCTTGTCTAGTTCTGACCTTACACCACCCCTTCAGAATTCTTCCATTTACTGTTACCCCCTCCTAGGGGTAAGGCCTAAAAGGCTTTGTCTGCAATTTTAGATATTTCTCAATTCAACCTGGCCTACCTGCTGGATTTTATTAACATATTGCATTAATTGTGCCTGTTGTTACAATCCACTTGCTCCACAAACATTTTTGTGTGCTACTTTTATCCATGAAATGCCCTACTTACCTATAAATTCATAAACTCTCTACTCTGGATTTACTTATACTTCACTACACTGTGATGCTTCAAGTGTTAGCTGTTGACAGTAAATCCAGACATTTCTGGAATATTTTCTCAGCTGTCTCAATGAATAACTTTCCTTGCAAAACAACAACAGAGAAGAAAATAACAAACAAGAAATTGCCTTAATTTAGAGATGCCGGGGAGGAGGGGGAAGCCAAGAGTTCTCCTGGTTAGCCTGACATTTTTGCATGTTTGACCTCTCTTTTACAGTTTCTGGTAATATCTTTGGAATGATTTTCTTTTCAATACATGACTAGTACTAAGAACAGTAGAGCAGCGATTTAAGGAATTTACTAAATATAAGTAGGAGTTGACAAAAGATATCTGGATGTAGATGTCTGTTGATTTCTCAATGACAACTACTATACTTTGATAGAAGAAAAACTGCTGCATAGTATCTTTGGATCCCCAAGCACTCCTTAAATTATATTATTTATCATATAGAAACAGGAGTTTATTATGAGCAAAAGTAACTTAGTATTTGCCACTGTATTAATGGACAGATTTTCTCAAAGGGCAACTCACCTCAATGTACGTTTGGCTAGGCAAGTGGGTTTTAGTTACCTCCTAAGCCATGCAAATAGAGCATGCTGTTCAAATTTAATAAAACTCTCAGTAGCAAAGATTTTCCCACCAAAATGGTGGAGTATCAGTGAAGTAATAAAGGGCTGAAGTTGGACATTTAGACCACTGAATTCTTCTTTCTTTATAAGTCAAACAGGCTGTTGTACATTCTGACACTGAAGAGTGAACTTTCATTATCAATTTCCATTTCATGCACTTGTTCAAGGAAAGCTTTAAGTAAAAAAGGTGACCTTGAAAGTTATCTTAGCCTCAAACGTCACTCATACAACTTCAATATGAGCAAAGCAAATAATCAGGCCTTGCTACTGTAGGTCAAACTGTGTAATCTTTAAGAATAGCACAGTTTAAACTGATTACCTAATTTGGCAGTTTCATCTTACAGTCAAGAGGTTGAATCATCCCACATCAGCATTACCACACTTTAAGCTCTGTGTTTCAGGAAGAAGCTGCACAAGCATTGGTACATTACAACTGGGTCACCAGCAAATGCATTAAGTATTTAAAGCAACAGGATTTTTCCAAGGCTGATTCAGAACTAAGAAATTACAAGCACATTCAGGAACTCACTGCAATTCTGGGAAGCAGGACAGTTAAAGGGATATTAATTCCTAATTAAACACAGTTAAGAAAGTTTAGCCATCACAAATAAATTACCTCTGGTGCTACCTGTAAAAGCCATTTTACTGTAAAATCAATAGCAAAATTAAATAAATGCAAGAATTAGCATTACTTCTGATTGTTGTTGAGTCCTGTTCACACATTTTCCATTCTATTTATATCCAGACTGACATTCTAGGCTGTCACAGAAACCTTGTAAATGTTATGTGCATCAAGCCTGCTATAGCTGCAATCACGGGGTAGAGAACAGATGCAGAACAGAAAAATCCTCAGGAAAGATAGCTCAAAAAAAAAAAAAAAAAAGAGGCAAGAACTTGTAAAAGGGTTAGTTGAACAAATAACTACCCTCCTGGTGAACTCAAATTAAGATGTAATGACTTAGGAACTTATGAGAAATTAGCTAGCAGTCAAACATTATAATGCCCAAAATAATGCCCAAACCCAGAGATTAAAAAAAAGAACAAAACAGAACATGCCAACAAAAACATTAAGGCATTTTGTCTTGTTCTACCACTACAGAGAGGACACTCAGTAAAGGCCTGCTAATGTTTCAGTGATTTCTAGAGTCAAATCAAGAGAACAATATAAATATTTCAGATAAATTCTGCTACACAGAATATATTCAGGATCTGATCACAAAACTCACCAAAGAAATAGGATGTGTTTTCAGTTTTGTCCATGGTATCTGCAAGAGAAAACACTGTTCTAATGCAAAGTAAATATTAAACTACTGCAATCTAGAGCATTTATTCAGAATGAGTTTTATGTATACAAATCATATTTGTAACTTCTGAACTCAAAATAATTACTTCCAAAATATCATGTTTATCTGAAAATACTATTTAGTAGACTTGTGCACACTATTTTGTTTAGATTATCAGTGAACACAAAAGAGAGGAACAAAATAGAATCTGTCTCCTTAATACTGCGTTGTCATATATCAGAAAAAACAACACTGTCTTCCACATTCTTTCCTTTAAATGGGAAGAAAATCCACATTTGCCCTGTTGGCCTGCAACTAATTGGATGCCTGCTGCAAAGCATCATGTTCATTGCATTCAGAAAAATTAGGACAACCTTCCATTAGGGGAAATAAAAAAAAAAAAAAAAAGACTGAAGAGCTGCCCGAGTTTGACTAGATCATAAGTTCCATCAAAAATAAACTCCAATTTCATTTCTTACTGTATTAGTATAATGCAAGAGTGATTATATATAATGGTTCAATTCTTAGCAGCCACAATGATCAAAAAAGTGACACCTACTACATCTAGAAGGTTTCCATATTTCCCACAGAGACCAGAACACCTTGCAAAGATATTTTTGGAAATAGGAAAGGTACAAGAGGGAAAGCAATAGAAAGAGAGGAGTAAAGAGAACAAATAACACATTAAAAAAAAGTATAAAGATAATATTTTTTAAATTGCAGTTAGAATAATAAACCACAGAGAAATGTAAGCTTTTATCTCTACCCCTATTTCAAAAAATGCAGGAAGAAATATTTTGTTTTTTAAATCTGCTTATTTTCACCATTTGTGTTATCACTTGAGACACAAAAATTCGTATGGTCTTTGTTTTTCTCTAAAATTTTATCAAGTAGGGAAAAAAGAAAGATTTGGCTAATTACCCTTCTGGCACAATAAAATACTCACTCGAATAGATGCTTTATTACAAAAGACCTTGTTTATAGCAAGCCACGTTGGAAGATCCAGCATGTTCTGAAGCACCTCTTGATCCAGCTCTAAATTGGTCAGCTGACCTTCCCCCTTTAATGTGCTCAGGTTGATCTTGTCAGGTGACAGATTTTTGGTGAACCTAGGAACAAACATGCACCTTAAGTAAATGTGAATAAAGCCAGAGCTGTTCTATATATAGCTGACAATTTAACTTAAAGGAACGGTCTGGGTGTGAGCAAATAATCATAGGTTCTTAGGTAAAATTTCACCCTGAAAAGAAATTGTACCACGGAATTACTTTGTCCCTCTAAATTTTTGCATCTCATTAACTAAATTTTAAAAATGAAACAAAACAGATTCCATAAACAAAATTCAATATATAATGGAGTATCTTTTACTTTGTCTTCCAACCAGAATAATGAATCCCTGATTCAAACAATTTACCTATTTATTTTACACCATGCAAGGCAGAAGTTGAATCCATGTCACTCTTCCTTATTTTTTCAAAGGGAGACACAAAAAAAACCAACCCAAAACCTTTACAGCTTACACAGTCATTGTTAGAGCAAGCAGGGGTGACTTAGAATTCACTCAGGAGTAGCAAAAAGGTACTCCTTACAAATAGTGCCTTTCTATATATATTTACTGTTAAAAACTTTAAAGGAAAAGACTTAAAATATTCATTAGGTTATTCATAGAATTTAATAGCAAAAATTAGAAATAGACATTCGCAAGTAGCAGGACGATGTATTAAAAATACTGTATGAAAACTTGAAAGGTCAATCTGATGTACAAGACAAAAAAACCAGAACTATTTAAAGACTGCATATGCAATAAATTTCATCATACATAAAGGGCACCATGATTTGCTGATAAAATAGGACAATTTACGTGACTGTATCAAATGGTTCACATCCTTGGTGGGGATGATAAGAATCATGGGTACTCCATCCTCAAATCAACACCTGTAACATTGTACTGGCCATAAGCTGAACCGACTTGCATTCCTCTTTGAAAAAATGCTTCTGCTTATGAATTTGGCTTAATTTTCTAAGATTAGAGAGTAGAAAATACTACTGTTTGCATTATGCTTTGTGACTATTCCTACCAAAATCTCCCCACGTTGCTATTTTGCAAGCAGAAAGTGAAGGGGTTTGTCTGTCTGCCAGGATGGAACGCTGCTCTGAAACAACGCCTCAGGAGGTTCAATTCCCAACATTTCCTTCCCATTTATCCAATTTCCAACCAAACTAGGAGGTCCTTTTAAAGTCAGATGCTCAGAGGCAGACTGGTGGAAGAGAAGAAAGCTGGCAAGCTTTTCTTCATAAGTTTCAAAGTGTGGCTTGAAACATGGCAGGCATTTTCACAGTCCACCTGCTTTACTACATTCCTATGATGTTAAGCTTTGGAAATGCATTCACCTAGCCTGACAAAAGGCAAACTTTCATTCTAGCACTCCTATGAAACATTAATCCACACATCATAACTTAAGGGAGTTTCATCCCCCATCAGTTTAATCATGAAGAGGTAGTCTCAAATATCAAGCTATCTGGGTGTGGAGGAGAAGACCTCTGTTCAGAATTAAAAGTTCGGGGGTTGGGGGGGTTATTTTTGGTCGAGTTTTTTGTTTGGTTGGTTTTGGTGGGGTGTTTTGTTTTGTTGGGGGGATTTGTTGTTGGTTTGGTTTTCAACCACACCAAGTCTGAATTTAGTCAGGATGTATTTGTAAATACTGCTAGACATGCTTCTTAAGTCAGAAGTGTTGAATTGTTTCTGTATGTTACAAGGCATAAATTACCGAGAAGGAATGAGCTTTGATTTATGAATAAATATATATATGAATAATTTCAGTACTAAATTTAGTATTAAAATAGAAAAGGCTATTGACAAACACATTGTCATTGACAACTAATGTACTCCTAAGAAGCTCCATTTAGAACATTGAGATAAATCAAGAAATTAATTTTAAAGAATTTTCTGGTTACCCTTCTTTGTTCCTTTTAACAAGAAGGAGTAATGAAAAGACCTGAAAAACCTGTCTCAGTAAACATTCTTGTCAGTGAACTGAAAAATTTAAAGCCTTTTAACTTTGAAGTCATATTGACAAGTCTCATTGTGGCTAACTCAAATTTCTAGAAGAAAAAAAGCAGCCATTGAATGTTTAGAGTCACAGCATGGTGTCTCTCACTCTTGACTTTCTAGATGAAGGTCAAAATAAGAACCATAAATGGGTGTTATTTAAAGCCACATTTATACAGCAAATGCCAAAGCATTCTGCCATTACACATACACAGTCTCCTAAGACTCACGCTGTCCCCCTCAGTGTTCCCTGTTGCTATGCCACACCAACCTGGAGATGGCCCCAACCATCATCTTCATCTCAGCTGCAGACACATCACAGTGATAACCAGTGGTTCTACAGGAAGGGGTTTCCAAAATGCACAGCAAGACAGACACTTAAGTACTATTAAAGGAGAACAATGGAGACAGCAAAGCCAATCTTGAGTCAATTCTGACATCCTTCAAACAAACAAAATAGGAGCCATTTCCTTCCAACAATAAACAGGAGAAAGCCATTTCAACAAGGACTATGATTTTCCACTCCATTTCTGTTTGGGTTTTTTTTAATATTTTCTTGTTGTTTTTTGTTTGTTTGGTTTATTTGTTTGGTTTTTGTGGGTTGTGTTGGTGTGGTTTTTGTTTGGTTTTGGGTTTTTTTAATTCTTCTAGGAATATTTCATTGAATTTGTTACTTCTGCTGCAGTCAGCAAAAGGAAAAATGCTCAAGTGCTGCTTCATTCAGCACAGTGCAACATAAGAGGATCTCCACCTGTAAGATTACACTCTTATCTCACTAAACTCTTTAACAGGTGACTTGTGAGAAGATATTTTAGGTGTAGACACCTCTACCAGCAGACCTCTTCATTCTACTTCAATGGCTGCATGTGACTGATGTGGATGCTGAAGAAACTGTAGTGTTTCCCAAAAATCCATAGTAACTTCATATGCAACAACCACATCTGCTTTGTCTATCTGATTTGTCCAGAGCCAATTTTCTACTGTGTATGCCAACACTTAACATTTCTGTGCCAGGTCCCTGCTTGTTCTAAACTCAGATGTTCCACTTCTGTTTGTCTTGTGGATATTTCAGCCCTTTAGAACCATTTCATACTGCCAGATAGAACAGGAAAACCTTTTAGTTTTATACAGTGGTCTCTAATTTAAAAAAAAAAAAAAAAAAAAAAAGTAAGAAGTTGGTCTATTTGGGCAGCTAGCCCTTCAGAACATAATGAGATCATATCTGCTGGTTAGAATTTATAAGAATTCAGATCTGCATACATAAAAGAAGAGACAACCAACAAAAAGAACAGCATTTTGAATTTGAAAAATTTACAAAAGGCTTAGAGATTGAATTTAAGCAAGAAGCAGTACAGCTTTGGAGGCTGGCAAGTCATCTCTACACCTAAAAAACTAACGTGTCTCTTAGTACTGTAGCTTAGCATGCCTAATTGCATGAACTTTGAGAAATTTTTAGGCCATCATATTTATTATTACTTTATGTAAGGTAGAAGGGTACATCCCATGAAGCTAGGGCAGAATCTTGCTGTTCTGAACACATAGTAGTTAGAAATCTTTGATCACATCATGATGTTTCATTTCTAGAAATCTTCAATCTGGGAAAACTATTTAGAGATTCTTTATATAAAACTTTCCATATAAACACTCAGAATTAACAGTGCCACCAGTTTTATGATGTGCACAAATTCTTCTTTCTGACTTGGCTCAAGGAAGCAGCTTGCCCCTAGCTTGCCATTTGTTTTTCACCCTGGTGTTCATACCTTAAGTTAGTTATTCCTTAAAAACTGGGTCAAACTGGGAGCAGAGGCCTCAACAACAGGGCCATTTACCTGCATAACATTCCATTAACTCCTGATTGATTCTCCCTTTCTAGGCCAGAGAGAGCTAACACCAACTACTTGGTCCATGAAGTGAATAAAGCCCAGCACTGAAATATAAAAGGGGAATGGAAATAGAGGACATGAGTGAGTTCACCGAACCTTTGTGTCACACTGTTTTGCTGAGGCAGTAAACCACCACTGTTACTGTGGCAATACATATTTGGTTTGCTAATACCATAAGATATTCTTAGCAAAAATGTTTCCACAGAGCTGGATTCAATTTCACAAACCATTGTTCCTTTCTTAAAACACAATTTGAATTACTACATTATTACGTTCTGGTAGTGTGAATTTAAATTAAATTTGAATTTCAATATTAATTCAAAAAAGTAGATTAAAGCATTTGATGCTTTAAAGGAAAGAATCTGGAAATTTGAAGTTATCAGTACCACGAAACACCTGACACATCTCCCTTGGTCACACACATGTATACACTCATAATCTCTCTATCCCTAAACGTTACCATGTAGCTATATATATGTGGTTCAGCTTCAATTTACTGAGATTTTAGTGAAGAGCACAGAAGACTGCACAATAACACCACAGCAGCAAGAATCATACGCAGAGTAGTAACTTACAGTCACTGTATTTTGTCAGGACCACAACAATTCTCTTAGGTCTTGTCTCTCCAAAAGAACTAAAATCTACGCAGAAGATGCAGCTTTTTCCTTGCCTACAATACTTATTTTCTGAAGCATTATTTGTGAAAACACAGGCTTGGAGCCCCGAATCTCAGAATGTCAGGCTTGCAGAGAAGATGACCAAAAAATGAAACTAGGAAACAAACAAACAAACTTAAAAAATCAGTAGACAGGGGAAACACTGATAACATCAGCTTATGGTTTGCACAATGAAGGTCACAGACCACACATAAAGCTTAAAGCAGCACTTTACACAGGTTTGGAGAGTACCAGATGCCTTGTCAAGTTTATCCACAGAAACTCCAACCTCTGGTTGTAACATAGAAATAAAATCTGGATCACTTTTGGACGCAGAACTCTCAGGTGTTCTGTACATATATTGAACATGAAATCTCTTCCACCTGGATTTACCATCTGCCTCCCCTGCTTTTTAAATAAAATTACTTCAGTGATTCTACATGTATGCTCTAATCATGCCAGATTATTAAGTCACAATGTGCCACATGCTTCACTGATCTCCTTGTTATGAACCAAAGCTCTTCAGAAAGGTGTATGGTTCAAATCAATAGGCTCTGAAAAAGAGCAACACAGCCTAACAAGCCCTGACAACTTTATCAGTAATGAAACAGCAGAAATAGAACAGAAAGAAATACATATTTTTTTAATGTTTTACCTGGATAAACTATGTTATTACTAAGGAACTCTGTATTTCTGAAACAAGAAAAAAATTTCTTTTCAATTGAAATTCTGACAAAGATTTGGCTTCCCAAGACTGTAAACAGAGAAGAAATTTTAAGACTTTGCATTTAAGCAGAAGAAGAACAGAGTCAACTCTTTGTGAAATCTGCCACAGAGAAAAAGCATTGGGATCACCAGTGTGTGGTGCTACAAGCAAGCTCCTCTCATACAGCATATCACCACAAATCAGAGCTGATTTTCAATAAACCATTTGATTTGAAGAGGAAAAAAAATTTAAGTCCATCCCACCTTTAAATAAGAGGAGAAAAAAAATAATACAGCAAATAACATGCTGCAGCCAGCATAATATTTTCCTCTCTTGTATTTTCTTTCCTGTAGCCAGAAGAAATATAAGTGTCTCAGGAACAAAAATTCACCTGCAAATTCTGAGTTACCGATTACTGTTATACTATTCCCCACTTCATTATTTAAGTCTAAAGTATCAAGATGCTTAGATTTATTTACTTGGCAGCGAGTCCTACATGAGAAAAAGGCAGACTCCCTAGATTAGAAAATAACTCTAAATACCAGTAACGTTAAGCACAATGACATTATGAAGAGTTGTTAATAGTATACCCTTCTTGATCCAGGTATGACAAGAAAAGTTAAGACAGACTATGGTTACACAAGATTTAGCTGCCATTAGGTGAATGGCAGACAGACTGTACAGATCCAATAAGTGACAGCACTGTATTGAAGAAGTAAAATGATAATGAAAATTTTGAATGGATGTGGTTGACCAGAGGAAAAAAAAATACTAATAAAATTAAAAAAAAAAAAAGAAAAAAAATTAAAGCTTCTGCAAAAGATGCCTATTTTACTCCTTCAGACAGGTTAAAAAGACTAGCATCAAGCAGCTGATATATTCCCATGGCACTTAAAAAAAAATTCAACCAAAAAGCATTGCAAAAGCTACTACAAAAATTAACTATACATTAAAGGTTTAAGGTTATTAGAAGCTGGTCAGAAGACTGCAAAAGCAACATCTAATTTGTCCAAAAAACCCCAAACATTGAAACCCAACATAGAAACCCAAAGCCACTGAATATATTGAGTAATGCCCTAAAAAAAGTTGGTGAGCTGTGAAGTAACAGAAACCTTTAAGTGAATCCTGGCTGTCCCAGGAATACTCTAATTTTAATGCAGTGTATTAAAGTACTATTTCAGCCAGCGAGCAACCATTAACTATGGGTTATGTAAGACATGGAGTAAATGCCTTTAAGCTTCCCAGGCTGAGCTAAAATGTGTAAAAGTTGACAGGTAACTTCAAAATCACATTCATCAGTACCACAGAAAGCTAAACTCCTGAGGAACCCAAGACATCAGCAATTGGCTTTGCAGCTGACTCATTGAAGATGCAAGATAGTGAATGTTTGAATATATAATTAATGAAAACTACTGGATTGTAAGTGACAGATACATTTTTAGGAAACAAAGCTGGAAGAGAAGAGAAAACTGAAGAAATACTGCCTGGAACACAAGAAGGCTAAAGTACTTCTATGTATAAAAAAAAGTAATGGTAAGTAGAACTAAATATCACCTCAAAACATGATGGCATGTCCTCATCTTGGACACTATATCCATCTCTGAAAATATTAAAACTAACTTGGAAACAGAAAGGAAAAACAAAAACATTAATGACCAACTGCACAAAAAATTACTTGCATGTTTATTTTAGCATAAGAAAAAAACACACATGAAACTAAAAGAAACACACTTAAAGGCAGTAAGAGCAAACACTCAATGCAGAACATCTTAGTATTCATAAAAACATTAGGACAGAATAAAGTACCAAAATCAAAAGCTTAAAAGAATTAAAAAAGAAAAAAAAAGGCACTTGTGGGAGAGGCTATACCTTTTATGCCTACATAGTAGGCATAATCCTAGTAGAATTAACCAGATACACTCTGACACATAAACACTTAGATTCTCTATTTAAGACTATTCACCGCACACTAGGCTGAAAATAAACACTTGTGAGGATAAACTTTAATATTTCTGGCCCCCCCAAAAAAACAAAAAACAAAAAACCACTGACCTTCTACAAGCAATGGCACTCTCACAGTCTGCTCCAGAAAGAGAGCATTGCCATAGCACTATAAAATCCCACCACCACGGCCAGAAGCCAGTGGGTATCCAGTAGGCAAGTCTAGCATAGATGTAACTTGAGTCGTCTGAGAGGCTACTCCCCAGTCTTTATCCAGAAGTAATCTGTATCAGCTCTGTTGTGCTGATACAGCTCCCAAGAGGCCCCATCAATAGATGCAGCAGCTACACCTGTCACCAGACTTTTTAATACACTCCTCACTACCTGTGATATCTGACTGGCACCAGCTTACAACCTCCAACATCAATTTGTACAGCAGAAAGGTATCACTCCTTTACCCTTGGTAATGTGGCCACTGTATATGAATGCCTGAATGCTTCTGTAGAATTGTCAGGTGTGTATTTGGTGGCTAAGAGCAAGATGGAGAACTTTGCATGGCCTGCCAGAGATGACGTGCATGATCTACTGTGCAGCATCTTGCAAAAATGCTCCCAGGACAACCTCCTGAAGTGGGACAGGGCATTCCTCTCCCTGCACACCCAACCTGCACCTGCTACTCTCAGCTGACAGTGAGGTATAGCACACTAGACAATCCATAAACATTACCTACAACCCTAGAGATTTAGGTGAGGCTTTCCAGGCTACCGTACAGAATCTCAGCCACTCATCACACTTTTTGACCCATAAGAGTCTAAGGAGATCTTGCTTCCCAGGCAAATCACTAATTAGGACCCTGATACAACAACCAGCCCATTCTTGTGTAATGCACCTGGTGTGATGACACAGCTTCCTTATCTCCCCCACTCTAGGAGGTGGAGCACTGAATAGTACATCTGCTTTGCTGATGCTTTCCAAATAATTGCTTCCATTTCATCATGACACAGAAGAGCTTCAGTGTGGATTCCTACTCCAGCCAACTTCTTAAGGACAGCTTAGCACAGTCATCCATTCACTCTAGCACCCATTCCCTGCTTTCCCAAATGCTGACATCCTCACCAACTCTCTTAACTTGACAGCAACAAAGATTCTTCCAGTTAATTCTGTAATAATATATACAGGAAATTATTTTCTTTCCATTTGGAAAAATTGTATTGGTTGCTCTTTGGGTACAGGCAGAACTGAAACAACTGCTGTCATCAATGGCTACTAGTGAATTATGTGTCATGCAGCAGATCTGCTCAGACACAGACAAGCACTTATGCATAAATTAGAAGCTTACACTACATGAATGATTATAATCTTTTAAGTAAAAGATGACTCAAGTAATTAGTTTCATTTATGATAAATCCTCCCGCAGACCAACCTTAGCTTTTCTGTTCCATGAGTTTTTTCAGATATAATTTACACAAGCATGGCAATGGCTGAGATCATCAAATCCAAAAAAATTGCTTTGAACTTGACAATCCTATACATGACAGACCTTAGTCTATACATTTAGTGAAAGGTAACATCAAATTCTTATTATACTAAAACATGTGGTAAGATACATGCAATTTCCATATTGCAGGCAGCAAAAATGACACATCACATTTTGAGAATTTGCTTACACTTGGTAATGATTATATTCCAATCAAAAGCAAACATTCTGTAACAAGTGCAAGAAAAAGCCACTTCATGCAAAAGAATTTTATAAATTTAAAAATCAACAAGTAATAGTGTAGTGTACAAGCATTACAACATTTGCCTTTTGGAAACCAGGCAATCCTTTGCTAGGCTATCCTTTGCTAGCTAATCATTTATGTGACGTTACTAGGTAACATCTTATTGCTAACTGATGAGGTCTCACAAAGAAATGAAACTTTAGAATAAGATATAAACTATTAGCATTTAGCACTGTTTGAATTTTTTTAAGCAGTTACTCTTATGCAAACTA
Source organism: Calypte anna (assembly GCF_003957555.1). Classification (NCBI taxonomy): domain Eukaryota; kingdom Metazoa; phylum Chordata; class Aves; order Apodiformes; family Trochilidae; genus Calypte; species Calypte anna. The sequence goes on along the minus strand of NC_044244.1, from coordinate 64,021,860 downwards.
GGTTAAAAATCAATAGAGATATCATGTTACAAAAACACATTAAGTAGGTATAAATGAAAACAGAAAATGTCAAAGAGCCTAAATATATTGAGAAACACCCAGAGGATTACATTTAGGAAATACACATAATCTTGTTTGTAACAGAATTGCTGGTTTACTTTGCAAGCCACTGTTGCAAATTCAGTTTAGGATTTAAAAACTTATAGCTGAATAGCAAACAATTATTTTTTGCAGATTTGTAAGTTACAAAAAACAGACAGAAGAGAGAGAAAACCCAATTAGCATTTTATAGAAGTCACTCCCAAATTTGTATAATTGCATACCACCTGTTACATTTACTCTACAAAGGTGGGAGAGGGGAAGTTACCTGAGGGCAAGGTATTCAGACAAAAGGCCCCTATTCCTGATGAAAGCAAGTGGTCAGTTGCCACGGCTTCTGAGAAGCTTCTGGTACCCATTTTGGTAGTAAGGTTATTCACAGCAAACCAATCTCCACCAGAGCCAGCTGGGATCGCTGCAGGGAACGGGACACAGGGGACACACAAGGGATCAAGTTCAAAGGGAAAGAGGAGTGATACAATAATGTAAGAGAGTTTTAACTAAAGATAACTGCAGTTACAACAGTTTGTTACAAATCATGATATTACAGAACCAAAAAGGAAACAGACTTGTGTAAAACACTAGATTCCCAGGAGAATATGCCTTGATGTCTGATACTAAAGCACTGCAGTCATGTTTAAATGAACAGCTTATGGCTAAAAATGCAATCATGCAGAAAAAGTCTATATAATATAGCCAAGTGGTTTCAGATAGACTCAGTAAGTATATTTGGAACGTGAGAAGGAAGATAGCCTGGAGATAAGAGGTTTTTATTTTGTTTTGAAATGGGAGACAGATTTTCAGTTTTCTTTTGCTTAGCCTCAGATTTTTCAGCCTACATTGTCTCCATTCACAGTGTCTCAACTTCACCCATTCACAAGCAGCACTAGAGAAACATGACTCCACAGAGGTAAGGCAATGCAACCTGGATTTATTTTGGAGTTTGGAGCACACATTCTGATTTTGAGGCTATGAAATTTTGGTACATTAACCTTCTCAAAAATTAAAAAAAAAAAAAACAGAACAGTTAATTTGGCAAACCATATGGTAATTTTAAAAAGAGAAAATTTTTTTGTTGTCTTCATTTTTAAGAGAGAGCTCAGCCTAAATACAGTTAATTCAAACACTTTTAGCCTTTTGGGTACAATAAAATACAAGAATTGGGGCAGCAGAGCCCTTAGTAGGAAGCTTGCTGAGGTATTTGAGTGTTTCAGAGCCTTAACACTAAGTGGATTACAGATATGTCATTACAAATTACTGTTTTTTTAAAAGATCTCCAGATCTTCAGCAATGGAAGCAACATGAAAATTGAAAGCAACCCCATGACTTTCAGATTGCTGGGGAGCTGTATCCTGATGTTGTTTCCTTGGGAATCAGCTAACAGAAGAATACAACCTCTCAGCAAAAATATGAGTTCTGGTATCTCAAGCTGCATGGCAGAGCTGCCACAGAATCTGTGCTGGGGTTATGCTTCACACAACAAGGCTCTCACATCCACACAGGGGAGCCAGGGAAGGACTAAAAGCTTTTTTCTTATGTAAGGAGGAGAGAATGAAACAACCTGAACAATAGCATTAGCACCCCCTCCACTGAGGTGTACAAAGAACTCCTCCCAGAGCTACAGGACTGAGAAACTTGGGTTTCCTTGCAAGCAGAGAAAAACTAGATGTGCTGTGTCATTACTTCTTAGCAGTTCTCATGATTTGCAAACAAGCATGAAAGAAATAACTTTGTGTAAGCATTTGTAATTTCATTAATAATAATTTCAACAGAAGTTCTCACCTCTGCTCAATTTCCTTGTACAAACAAAGCAAAAAATAAAACAAAGTACAACTGAACAATCACCTTTCTTCATTAAAGTTATGTAGTCCATACTTTTATACCTCTTTAATATAAAACAAAATCAACCAAAAACCCAAAACCTAAACAACCAAGGCTTTGGCAGGAGAAATACCAAAATTCAAAAATATAATTGTAGGCTTTGTTTTGATTCTTACACACTCCATAATAATTTGATCATAAGGCACAATTTTATTCCTCATAGGCTTCATTTAAATGCTCTTTTTCCTAAGGATGCTTCATGCTAGTGTATCACCTACTTGAACACAAAGTCATGGTCAACATTATTTTCACCCTGAAATTTATTTCCCACCAAAAATACTGTGAGAATAAAGACAATTATCGCATCCTATACAAGTAAAATGCTACTGATTAATTCCTGTTGATTCTGCAAATGCATTATTTTTATTATATCTACACAGGAGTTCAAAGTTGCAAGAGAACTTTATTGTACAAATAAGACAGCTGCAGAATCAGCATCCAGATATATAATACATTTCTAAAAAATAATGTAAAGCAAAATAAAACAAAAACAAAATAAAAAACCAATAAAACTCAAATTCTGAGTTTGTTTTATTAACCCATATGCTTCTGAAAGTCTAAGAGATATTCCTCAGATGCAACACAAGATTTAAGAGATTTGAATCTTAATGAGTATAATGATTAAGAATTCTACCAGCAAATACATTTATTGCTGATTTATCTCCAAAATACCCTTAAAATTTCACAAAGCAACACAGGAATTTCAGTTTGGCTTTTTTGGGAGATGCTCTGTTACAAAAGCTTAAAATACAATATGACGCATGTAACTATTAACAAAAACAGAAGAAAGTGAAAGTTCTTTCTTTTTATTAAAAAGGTATTTATTGATTTCTTTATGCTCTTGAGAACACTGCCAACACATTCACACAGACAAAATCGTTGCCATGAAGTCTCCAGTTAAATACAAAAAGCACTGAATTTCAAACATAAGGGAATTTAAGAAATACAGGATTATAATGAAACTTTAAATTTTTCTCTCTCCTCATTCTCTTCTGTCATCCCAAGCAGTTCTAATATGCTACCTGTCCTTTTTCAGACTCATTCTTTCACTAGATGCAGCACAGACATTATGATAATGCTTTTCTTAAGCATCCAGATTCAATACAGGTTCATTCAGAACAATGTAAATTATTATGTCTATGTTGTGTTTTGCAATCTTCACACATAATAAACAAGCCAATAAAGTCAGTCAGGTAGAATACATTTTGTAAAATCTTCAGTACAAGCAAAGAGACAAGTTGTTTCATGCTTATTCTAGGAAAAATATACACTATGTGTGCTTTGGCTGGCTAACAGAAATGGTTAACTCTCACAAAACTAAAGTGCCATAAAAGTGGGATATGAGAAACTGAAAATAACTAAAAATTCTGCTTTTTTGGCTAGTAGCAGAAGTTTCAAAATTCGTCCATGTAATTATGGTTTGGAAGAAACCATCCCATTCTGACTAAATAAAAGTATTACATTGGTAGATACTAGAGGAGTCACCTCAGATCTTTTGAGAGGACAACATCCCTCACCAAACAGGCATATCTTACTGGTATACAAGCAAGGTGATAGGAAGGTCAAATACTTAGGTAAGGTACATATCAGTGAAGTCATCTCAAATAATGTAGCATAGCACTGTTTATAGCAGGATCAGCTGATTCCTGATATTCATACTATGAGTATGGTAATCCTTGAAAAACTAATCTTCATGTGTGTTTTAGACCAACTATTACGTGAAAAAAAAAAAAGCTAAATCTGCAGTTTTCTTCTACTGAGATCTTAGCATTTTTACATCTACTGCTTCAGGTGGTCAAAAGCAAAGAAAGTCTAAGTTCATTAAGAACATTAAGTAATAACACAAAACATTTTGGATTTCTGCCATACCACTTTTAAACCTCTTACTGTTTCCTTTGTGAAAACAGCAAATAAGAGTAAAACAAAATGTTATTTAATCTGAAGTATGTGTTATCATTGGTAACCCTAAGAGTTAATATCTAACTGAGATGAAGAATGCCATATCCAGTGAAGTTGGAAGAGGAAGAGGTAGTTTGCAAGCTCTTCTTCATGCTGCTTACATATGTTTTGATAAACAAAACTGGTTTTCAAAAAAGGCAGATATATTGCAGATGCTTGCACAAAATACTCTTAGACGATTCATTAACTAGAAAGGGAATTTCAGTCACTGACACTAAAAAGCCAAAACCAGAAAATACCTGAAAATACTCATATACAAGTCTGTGTGAGTAATGCCCAAACTGCCAGTATCCTGGATCCAAACAACTCAAGATTCAAACCCCTGTGGTGTAGATGATCATCTTATATCCACAGATAGCTTAACAGCAACAATATTGCAACCTTGCATAGTGTAATCTAGAGCCCTACTGAAAATCTTTACCACCACTATTTTATACACTTGTCTACGAAGTCTAACTGAGGAAAAAGAAGTAACACTGAAGGGCATGTGTATGTATCAGAGAAGAGCAGTGCACAGAAAATCTTGCCACAAAAGGCACTATTCAACAAGGAATCTCTCACAGGTGAAAACATGTAACAGCACATAGGAAGATTCAACACAAGTTTCAGTTCACTGAGGAAGACCTTGACATTAAGAGTAAGTCATCCAAACACTATACAGAATGCTCCTGGTCACAGGGCCTCAATTCATACCTTGTAAAGGATAAAGCCATTACGCAAATACTAGTTTCATTTTAGGGCATGTTTGTCATGATATGACAACACACTGCCATCCACATTCACAAAGAGCATACCTCACACACACAATGTGGAGAGCTGACAAAAAACTCAAGCCTCCAAATGACAAACTCAGCTCTTCAGTTTCACAGACAGCATTATTTTCACATCTTACACCAAGCACCACATAATCTGAGGAAGAACAACAAAGTATTTTGTTCCTCCTCATCTTCTTCCAAATCTTCTTTGAGAAGAGCGGCACATATTGAAGACAAAGGGCATAGTTTGTATTTAAGTTTTTAAAAGACATTGAGAAAACTAAAACTCATGGCCAGATCCTAAAATAAGGTTTGTTACAAGCTGAGTCAGTAGCTCACTGACTGTTCTGAAGCTGTAGCACAACAGTAAGAAAAAGCCTTTTTACAAAAATAAAAAATCATTTATATAGCAAAACTGATCCAAAGTGCATTCAGTTTGGGTCTTTCTCTTCTTCTTGTCAGACCTTAAAAACTCATACCTATGTAAAAACTCTCCCTAGCTGGCAAATGTAGAATGATAAGGTTTCTTCACAGCACTAGTGTCCATATCAGCTCATCTAAAAGCACTATAAACTGCTAAATGCAAACTACCCTGCTGAATCACACAACTTTTAAATGTGCATATATAGTATCTAGACAGTGACAGCACTGAAAAATATTAACACATGAGTAACAGATATTGCAGCAACCTTCATGTAAATAGTGCTAAATCCATTATGATTTTGGGGAGCTGGACAGGATGACCAACAGAGATCCTTTGCAGTCTCAACCAATAGGAGTCTGTGATTTATGGAAAAAAAGGAAAGCACTCTCTGTTATTTGAAATATGTACTCGATCTGTTTGTTGTTTTTTTAAAGAGATACAATCTGGGTTTTTTTGGTTTTTTTTTAAATAAAGAGATACAATCATCAAAAATGAAAGTATACCAAGGTAACAGTGTAATTCTTTCCACTCTTCCTGTTTTATATATGGAGTTTTCATCCTGCCACTAATAACTGCTTTGTCAAAGATGGCAAACAGGCATCTATCTGTTTCAAGGAACTATGAAAACTGCAGAACAGGAACCAACAAAATATTAGAGTGTAAAGAAGAGAAAGTGTCCTTTGACACCCACTGTATTACAGGAAATTTCTCATGTATTTGGCTCCAGATGGAAACAGTGTGTAAAGCCTACCTTAATCATGTTCCTAGAAAACACAGAAAGAAAATCCTGAAATAAAGAATAGCAGTATAATTTTTGTTGAAAAAACAAGTTCCTGAAATTTAGAAAGCCACCAGATTTACAGTTGCTTATGTCACCCAAATTCTGTTTCCTTGTGTAATCAGCTTCTGCAACTGGTGAAGCACCAGTTCTGCTGGGAGAAAAGGGACTTAACAATAATACTATCCATATTTTAGGAAGCAAACGCACTCTTTTGATGTCAACATAGTGTGGATCACAATACTCAGCCTTACTTCGCAAACCTCAGATTGTTAGATATGTCTAGTAAGTTTTTTAAAGTGATGGAAGCTGTCACAATCAACCGACATAGTCTCATTGAATATGCATTATCACAATACACAAGAAAGCAAACATAGATTTATCAGCACTAAAGAGCATGTAATTCTAATCTAAGTTTATATGACCTGGCTCATGTTACTCACGCTCAGTGTCTGGACACATTTTAGACTTTAACCTGTAGCACAAAGACTACAGTTCACTGCTCTTTCCATACAGCTTACTAAACAGCACTGTAGGAAGTGAGATGTATCATTAAAGTAAGTCCAGTGAACCCATGCACATTGCTTGTTAGAAAACTCAAGGCTGATGACATTCTCATATTGCATTTCCATTCCCAGAGTGCTCAGTTATTTTCATGTGAAGACAAGATTTCTTTACCAGCATTCCCAGCTACAAACCTCATGAGTAGGGTGGAGGAGAAAATTACTAATGCTTCCTACATTGTCTTCAATGGAGAGACAGCAAAGGATTTGGAACAAGAATTTTGTTTTCCTTGAGCACCATCAAGAGATTTGTCAAATGACAACCTGTCATCACACTTCATTTTCCCTGTGTATTAGCACTGATGAAAACAGACTTCAGAAAACAAAAAAACAAACAAAACAAACAAAAAACAACACAAACCACAAAATTTGAATAAAACATTTTGACAAAAAAAAGCAAATAAGGGATGAAAATTTCAGGTTCCATTTTTTTTTAATTTATAAAAGTAAGCTCTGAAGATTAACAAAGCAGTGGTATCTATCACAGACCAAGTACCTAACAGGTTTTTGTCTATATAAAACACAAGACAAATGTAGTGTGGCTTTTTGAAATGGTATCAGTGAGAGTGCACCTGCTGCAGCTTTTCCATCTTTTGAGTGCACGACACAGACAGCTACAGAATTTTACAGTCCGAGGTGGGTGTTGCTTGGTTTGGGGTTTTGTTTGTTTGTTTGTTTGTTTGCTTGCTTTTTGTTTGGCTGGTTTTTTTTGTTTTTTTTTTTTGTCGTTGTTGCTGTTTTAACCCCCGAGGCACGTCAGGTATGATATCAGCCACTCAGAAAACGTCGCACTTACTTCATCCCTGTGCGTGCACCAGAACACACCTCTTTTGTCACCTGTCCCCTCACCTGCGCCCGCAAGCGCGCAGATACCGCGACTGGACCCGCAAGGACACACGTTCCGCTCCCACATAGTCGCCAGCAAGCGAACGGGGGACGGCCTATGGACCCTTCCCCCTCCGCCCCTGCCTATAAATCACGACAGGGTTTGGGGTTTTCCCTCCTGCCTTTTCCCCGCTCCCCCTCGCACACCTTCTCGCCAACAGGGCCGCGATGGGGGCACCCCATGGGACGCCCTCAGCGCTCCCCGCCACGGGGTTCGGCAGTCGCCTCCCGGGGGGTAGTTCCGGGCGCGGCGAGGGCGGGCACCGTCTGCCCGCCTGGGAGGCGACCAGAGCCCGGCGGTGACTCACTCGGAGACTCCCTTCTGCGCGAACCAGACCAAGCCCCCTCTTCGCCTCGGGGGTTGCCCCGCACACCCACCCCCTGCGCCGCCGGGCCCCGAACGAGGGTACCAGGGAATATTCACACGGCTGTCACGGCCGGACAGGCGCACAGAAGCCAGTCGGCTGGCCGCCCCCTCCGCCTCCACATCACCCCAAGGAGACGGCTGCAGGTCTACCCTCTGTGGGCTGAATGAAGCTCGCCCACCTTCCCTCAGCTCCAGGCCCAGGGGGTGCGGAGCCGGGAGCTGCGGTCGCCGCCCCCCCGCACACCCCTCAAACCTAACCGGGGCACGGCGCCCCACTTACCTGGAGAGATGCTTCAGGATCTGCTTCTTGATAATCCCCGCCATGGTGTTGGCCGGCCCGCGTCCCTCACGACAACCGGCCGAGACCGCGAGATGAGACGCGCCTCATCCCTTTGCCTTCCCCTGCCGGAGGAGGGGAGACTGCCGGGAGCGGAGTCGCTGCCTCCCCTCACGTTCATTCGACGCCCGCCGCCATCTTGACTGCAGCATCGCCTAGAGACGAGGGGCGGGAGCGGCAACGGGGAGGGCCGGACCGGCAGCCACCGCCCCACGCTGGTAGCGGCAGTGCCGGGCGGGCGTGGAAAGGACAGCTCCTCCCTTCATCTCGCAGGGACCGTCAGAAGCAGCCGCAGCACGACGGAGGTCTGCGCGCTCAGGCCAGACGTCCCGGCTCAGCGCCCGAAGCCTCCACCCGCCCCTGGCTTCACCGACCGCCTCGTCTGCGCTTTCAGCGGCTGCTTCTTTCTTACCTCTTCAGTCCTTCATCTCTACAAAACTCTTTTGTCCGCGTCTGTAGCTCCTTCCCTCCTCCCACCTGTGGAGTGTCCCCCATGGGGCCCGGCCTCCCAAGCACCTTTCTGGCCGCTGCCGACTGTTATTTTTGCTGACCATGGTACGAACTGCCACCTAGAGGTGTTATGTGTAACAACAACAAAATTGGATCGTATAACAGGAATTCCTTTTGATAAAAAGTGTGTATCACCTACGTTCATTTGTACTTGGCGTTAATACCTGCATGTCATGCAGGTATATACCCACTGATCTGCAGAGCTGCTTCACAGAGGCATTATTTAAGGTTTTCCAGATAAATTCCATTACTTTAGCTCTTTCTTAATACATTCACCTTGAGGAACCAAGTGAGACAATTTATCCTCTTTATACCTGTGTTTTATATGCAATATTCCTTTACGGGCACAAAAAAAAAAAAAAAAACAAAAAACAAAAACAAGCAAAAAGCAAAAAACAACAACCCTAAAATTTGTTTCCATCCAGGATCCCCAAAATCATTCCAAAATGATACACCAAGCGAGCAAACAACCCCAGAAGCAACAAAGTCCACCCTGCCCAGAGGTCTTCCAGAGGAAGGTGAAGGAGTTGCTCAGGTAGCAATCCGTCATCGCACACTCACACGCCTTCTCCTGGGCCTGATCCTCCTGCCCCAGCTGAGCACCAGGGTGGCTACTTGCTCCCACAGTACCACACAAAAGGAACGAGGAAATATAAAGGAACTTACTGGCAGAAACTTAGTCTGGTAGTCTGACAATAAGTTAATGTATATGTAATATTTTGCTTAACTTGAATTTCTAAGCAATTACACAAATCTCCCGAACTGTAAAATCAGGTTGTTTCATCTAAGCACATCTAAGCCTATGAGTTATTTTGTTTTTTTAATTTTGAGATAATAGCTTATCACAATGCAGCAAAATTTCCCAGTCAGTAAAAAAAAAAAAAAATGTCCTGTTATAATTCTGTTTCTCCAGTAAACCTCTTCTCTGTGGCTTCCACATTCAGAAAATGTATTTTGAAGAATTTCAGTGGTAGGGTAACCAAGTACCCTTGTAGGTAGGGTAACCAAGTACCAGTTGTATTAAACGGAATAAGGACAAAATTAGCAATTGTAAAACTAACCGAATTCTCAGATGTGACATCTGTGTGAAGAGTGGATTGTTGGCCCTAGAATATAATAATATAGAGTGGCAGAGGAAAGAAATCAGATACTATTTTCTTTGCTTCTCATATACATAACATATTAATGACTTACAGGCAATGAACCAAATCCCTAAGGACTTTTAAATGAGAACTATAAAGCAGTGAAGCAGTAACAGATGAAAAAATAGGTCAGGAGATGAACATTTTCAATTGATTTTTCCAGGCATTTAAAAATCAGCCAGTTGTGTAATACTGACCTCATATTCTTCAGAGAGATTTTAAAAGTGGGAATGAGCTATATATGAAGCTAATACTTTTATTCCTGTTTTAAGACCAATTTTCTCAGCGAGGTGAAAAATCTTCCGATATCTTGGAGAAATTATATTCATCATAATGATGGATCAGCTTCTGCCCTTCAGCATCACCTAGATAAAGAAAGGCGCATGGAGTTCCATTTATGGATGGTAAGTCCAGGGTAACACCCACCTGTGCCAGGGTCAAAGAATGCAGTAACTTCTTCCTCAAGGATAACTTTCTTTGGATGCTCTGAACTACTTGCAAATACTGTAGCTGGCTCTGTTTTGTCCTTCTGAGGCTGCAGGTTCCCACAGAGCAGAGCAAATAAGCAGCTATGTGTTTTGCATAAGGTGTGCAGGTAGAGTTTGACTTCATACAGCCATGTGGATTTGTTAACTGTAAAAGCTGGAATGGAGTCAAGAGAGAAAAAGCCAAACAAGCATTCTGATTTGGTTTCAGTGAATGTTTTATTTCATATTCGCAGAGTGAGAATTTCATTGTGGCTTTATATGGATAATATAAAAGATAATGGTTTGTCTTCAAATGCAGATGTGCAAGGCTTCAGCAGTCTGATGGATCATTACTTAAAATGCATCACACCGTATCAGTTCTGTGCTACTGCAGGGGGCAGCATAGAATATTTGCTACCATGTGGATAATTGAAAGTCATATTTATGTGTCCTTGCTGTGTTACTGCTACTTAGCAGTATCTTTCTTAGATACTCCACCAACAGCAGGAGAAAGGATAATCAGAAGCATCATTACAAACAGATTTTAAATATGTATTTTAACAACTACACATAAATCTAAGTGCACTGTTAAAAGCCTGGCACTTGTCCAGTAGGTTCTTTAGAAGAAAAAAGATACAAGGCATTGAATGAAAACAGATGAAACCTAATAGAACTGGACCTAGGATTTAAAAGATAAAAAGTAATAATTATATTCCAGGTTTCACCTTTGTTTTAACAAGGCAAAATTTAGCAATAGCTATAATGATTTTTTGTGTGTCTAAATCACACTTCTAAGAATTTTATATTATTAAAAAAAGCATAATATGTGATTTTAAGAGTAATATTTTGTTTTTTCTGTAGCACTGTGAATACCCAAAGCATGTCACAATTCTATATATTGTGCATTCTGAGGTTTATTTACAAAACCAAATTTTACTATTACTAGATCTGCCAGTGGGCAAAGGAGAACAAACAACACTTTACAGTGTTCTTTAAAAGAATACAGAAACTGCTGAACTGGAAAAATGCTTTTGCTAATTCCTGTGACCTCTCCTCAAGAGCCAAATAATATATCTGCTAGAGCAGGGATTAAGGATGCTGTCCTTAAGATACTGACAAAGCATGTAAAGAGGATTGGTCTAAAATCAGATTGTCAAGCTTTTTGATGAACATACTGGCTCCTGGAAAAGATATTTGATATTTCTTAGGGCAAACAGTCATCATCATATAGAGCAGCAGTTAATTTTAGGATCTCATATTTTCAGGAAAGCAAATTGCATACAGGTACAATGTCGATGCGGTAGTCATGGACACTGCACACGACCAATATGATCAAGCATATGCCACTTTATTGCCAAAATAGCTCAGTTTATATATTCTTTCTGGCTCTTGCTCATGCGTAAGCTACTTGTTGATTGGTTAGGATGTGCTGTCCATGCGCCTAAAGCAATAATTCGATTGGATAAGGTCTTCTGATCACACAAAGATTCTCTCTGCCAATATTCTATCTTAAATCCTGCTTTCAGTCACATATACCCAACTTTATTCTGCTTTTTTGTGCTTGCTTCATCAGACTTTTAACAACTTTGTTTCTTCACTACATCCTTGAGGTTTGCTGTGCTTTTAATATCCTTGAGGTTTGCTACTTGCACAGGCCCCTGACTCATAGATTAATAGTCTCATTGTTTCTGGATTGTTCATTATGTGTCCATTGCTTTCTAAATATCCCACAGTACAAAACTGTAATTCACTTCCTATTTTATTGGATAACAAGGAAGGCAGCAGTGATGGCAAGTAAAACATATGTAAAGTAAAATTCATCATAAAGACAAGAGCAAGATCCTGCACCTGGTCATCCGACCCATTCCTTATGCTCCTCAGGCAGCACAGGAAATCAGGCTAATGGTGACACCAGCCAAAGGCCAGGCATTACCGAATACCTTATGGCTGGGTGCTGCTGCAGCATGGGAAAGCTGCTTTGCAGGAGTGAGAGATCATGGAGTGAAAAAAAATCCACAGCAGGGAGTGATCAGCATCGCTTTTGGGTGGAGGCAGAACCAGTGGAGAGAGAAGATGACTACACCTTGTGATTACACAAAACTCTGCAACGTGAGATGTTTTTCAGAAAAGAACCCAATTAATTGCCTCATTTTACACAGTGCTTTCTGAACAGGGCTTCAAATCAGAGTGACTGGGTAAACAAGAGGTCCCATTGCCACATCAAAACACGGAGGTGCAGCTGAAGTTGCTGCAGGAACCTTGAGATCAAATAGCTTTTGTTAAGCAATCACAGTGGATTTGGACCTGTATTCACCACAGTAACACAAGAGATTTTTGTGGTGGCAGGGATCATATGTCAAAAATTTTCCTTCTCTCTAGTCCTACCCAGCTCCTCTTGGTGTCCTAATGGGTTCCTTCAGAGAGCTCATCCATCACGTGGTCAGTGCCCTAAGGGGTCCCATGCAAGGCACACTTCCTTTTTTTAAAATCCTACTTTCTTCGGACTTTCCACTGCCTTATATCATCAGACCAGTCAAGACTCGAGGGTTAAGCAAGCTCAGCTCCATTTCTGCATAAGTTACGTGATGATGGTGAGAATAATTTAATACACTTTTGTGCTGACTGGACAGTATTTCAGGTTTTTCAGCAAGTTGGAAGTTTGCAACTTTCCTAAGAAGTTACTTTCTTAAAATTTTCAGCTCCCCTCCAGACTCCTTGTACATTCATAATTCAATGTATTTTGTATGTTCACTCTTACAAAAAGTCAATTTAGATAACATTTGCAGGTAAAGACCCACCCAAATTATTTCCTGAAAAGTGCTGTATACTCATCTGTAGAGAAACATTGTCAACCAGGTGCCTTGAGTTGCCAAAGAGTGGGTGTGAGTCCACCTGTGCCTGATTAGGACAGGCCCCTTTTGGGCATGAGCAAGACCAGGGGGCCAATAAAGGTGGGACACACACCCACAGAAGGCATCTCAGCTCACTCTGGTGCGAGGCATGGAGAGGCCAGCAGCTTGTCGAGCCTCTGGAGCAAGAAAGGCTCTTCCCGCTACACTTCTACCCTGGAAGCGCTGTGTGGTGGCTGGAGTCCTGGAAGAGACCAGCAGCTCGTTGAGCTTCAGGAGCAAGAATGGCTCCTCCCGCTACATTTGGTGGAGAATGCGGGCAACATACAGACGTCTAAAGAAGCAGCAGTGTGAGGAGCTGGCAACAGGAACATTCTCCCTGATTTGAAAAAGTGCCTGGGCTAACACTCTCCCTGAAAGGTATGACCAGCAAGCTCTTTGGATTGGAAACCCCTGAACAGAGGGAAGCCAAGATAAGGGTCCTCTCTTTGGAAACCCCTGAGCAGAGGGAAGCCAGGAGGATGGAATCCCATGGTATGGAATCCCACGGAGGAACCAGAGAAAAAAAAAAATGGAAAAAAAATGGAATCCCATGGAGGAACCAGAAACCCATGAGGAACCAGACATCTCTTTGGAAACCCCTGAGCAAAGGAAAGCCAAGAGAAGGATTCTCTCTTTGGAAGCCCCTGAGCAGAGGGAAGCCAAGAGAAGAGCAGATTCAGGAGGGAGAAGAACAACTCAAAAGGTAGAGACTTTGTGAAAAAGTGCCTGGGCTGACATTGAACGGTTGCCTGAGAAGCTTGGGTTAAATCCCGTAAGTTATAAGTGTATTTTTGTGTAAAAATTCCTGTGTGTAAAAATCCTGTATGTCTAAATCCTGTAAAAGTTATAAGTGTATTTTTTGTGTAAAAAAATCCTGTGTGTAAAAATCTTGTACTCGGTGCCCCCTCGAAGCTCTTAGCTGAGTGTCCCGCGGGGCCCGAAGAAAAATCCTGTATGTCTGTATTCTGTAATCAGTGTTAAAATGTTTGTAAGCTAGGGCAAACCGGGAAAGCTTTGCTGTAAGAAAGGAGAAAAAAAAAAAAAAGGGGGGGGGGGCGGGAAATGTAGAGAAACATTGTCAACCAGGTGCCTTGAGTTGCCAAAGAGTGGGTGTGAGTCCACCTGTGCCTGATTAGGACAGGCCCCTTTTGGGCATGAGCAAGACCAGGGGGCCAATAAAGGTGGGACACACACCCACAGAAGGCACCTCAGCTCACTCTGGTGCGAGGCATGGAGAGGCCAGCAGCTTGTCGAGCCTCTGGAGCAAGAAAGGCTCTTCCCGCTACACTTCTACCCTGGAAGCACTGTGTGGTGGCTGGAGTCCTGGAAGAGACCAGCAGCTCGTCGAGCTTCAGGAGCAAGAATGGCTCCTCCCGCTACACTCATCTGCTGCCATACAAATAAGTTATCTTCAGTCTCTAAGGCATCAATGTAAATTCCTATTCCCAAATCCACTGATTGCCTGTTAAGTTCCTTTATCTAGATGCACGCATCAAATATGACCCCTACATGACATGCTGGGATATTAATACCCAGTGCCACAAAAAAAACCAACAAATGAAACAAACAAGCAAAGAAAAACAACCTGGGCAGAAGTTTTTACTTTTGTAGCATGTCCTTTTTTTTTTCCATAAGAAAAAAATCTCCTTCTACCTGCTCACTACCTGCTCACTTAAAAAAATTCCTGAAAGACAGGTGTAAATACATGCAATACCTGAAATACATCAAAAGGCAAGAAACACCATACAGACGATTTGCTGCATCTTCCTGAACTGGAAATTGCTGTGAAAGCCTATCACAATTCTCAGAAGTTTCCTGGTGTCACCCATATGACCAGAGGCACAGGGAGAAGTCCTTAGCTCCAGCAGGTACCTGCCAAATCCTCAGTCCCAGAATGGGCATCCTCACGTTAATGTGAAGCTCTAGGTGGGTGGCCATCCATAGTCCTCTCCCAGCTGCCACAGACAAGGAGAGGATACAGCCCCTTGCAAAACCTTTAGAATAGGCTTTGCCCCTCCCCCCTCCCTTCTGACTGGCTATGGACAAGGAAAATATGGGAAGAAGGGCTATTATAAGCAAGACATATACCTGGAGGTAATATGTCTGATTTTATTCATCAACAGTGCTCTTTTATAGTGCAGAGAAAACATGACATCATGATAAGATGGATTGTTTTAAAAGCAAGATACAATAAACTAAGATCATGGTTTTGCTAGCTACAAACATTGCTTACAAAATACAGCACTCTACCACAATGAAATATACTGGCTAAGGCCAAAAGTCAATAGAATACATAATCCCTTTATTCAGAGAAAGTGTCCTCCAAATTCCTTATTATCTTTTCTGGTGATGAGCCTTGCCTCATCTTCATTGCTATTTTTGGTTAGCCTTGCATTACAGTGTGGGACCTTGCCTTTTCACTAGCTCTCAGGTCTCTCAAATTATCAAGGTGGCCCTCCACAGCTTTTGTACCAGAAAAACGATATTCAAGAAAGTTGCACAAAACCCAGTTCTGGTCTCACCTGAATACCTCTGAACACATCATCAGAAGAAGGCACAAAGTTGTTTGTCTCAGAAGGAAGCACAAATATGTCCACAGGAGGAATCATAATTTTTAAAATTGCCAATACTGCTTCATCCCCGCAGCAATGTGCACATACCATATACATACATATATATATATATATATATATATTTGTATATACATATATATACATATATATTCTCCACTGCACCCATTTTAGCCTCATATGCAGAAGCTGCAGGACACAGGGACAACACAATCCATTTAATGAAGGGTTCTCCCCTTTGAGAAAGGAGCTAAGAAATAAATTAAGTTTTGCCTTTTCAAGAGCATCGTGTTTGCTCTGCATGACTCCAGAATAAAAACTGCTTAGTCTGTAAGACTGGTGATCACTAATGGCACACTATTGCACATTTGTGTTTCCGGGAGCAGCCACTGCATAGTTTTCTATGCTTACCCACTTTTCAGAAGCCGAACAGCTATGGGTGTCTCATCCCTTGACACTTACCTCTACCTTACAGCCTTTCCTGTCTGCATGCTGTCCTACATCCAATTTTTTACCATCTACAACTGAAAAACTTCTGCATAAACTAGAAAAATAAACAGTTCTACAAGGCTCAGAAATAGTAGCCTATTCTGGAAAACGCAAATCTTAGTTTTATGCAGAGTGGGTTTGACCCAAGCCTAGAGGCTCCTGTGTCCTGCCAGAAGCATCTGTCATCCTACCTGATTTCAGGGCTCTGCCCCAAATTTTCCAAGAACTCATTTTAAAGATATGAGTGGTAAGCATTTATTGTTTATCCAGCCATTAATGACTTTTAATTTTCATGTAATTTCTTTGCCTCTTAGAGGCAGTACCAGCCCCAGGGTAATACCATGTTTCAACATGTAGCATCTCAAATGCCTAGAGAGCAGGGGCAGGTCATTCCGTTCAGGCACTTTTTACCACTTGCAGACTCTGCATGCAGAATATACTCAACCTGTTTTGAAGTAAACATAGATAAAGTCAACAAAGCACGAGCATGCTCAGCACTCTCAGGGCAAATACCCAAAGAGACCCCATGGGCCAGAGGGCATCAATCCACATCTGATCCCTACAAGTTCTCAGTGGTACCAATCTCTTGTCCTCTAGTTCCAGATTTCCTTTAGGATTTTGTGCCTTTTCAGTTGTGTAGTTTTCCTCTTGCACCCTCAAGTCTCCTGAGTCCTTTTCCTCAGGCCTCCTTGCTGCTCCATCCTACAGACTAGCCTTTTTCCTAGCAGTCAGAAGCAGACCTGCCTTTGTCCACAGGCACCTCAGCCCCATCTTCAAGGACTTTAAGAGGTGTGCAGATCACTGCAGATTTGCGACAAGCCGAATGAGAACACTTTTACTTCTGAGGTAGAAAAGACTGGTCCTGTTCTGCCTGAATTCTGCACTGAAAGCAAGGTTTAGCCAGCAGATGTATTGCTCAGTGATGTTATGAGGAGATTTGATGAACTCATGTGTTTTTTTCTCCTTAGCTCTGAGAAAAATGTGTTGCACAGAGGAAAGGTATCTGATGGACACAGCTCTTTTGGTCCACCAGATGCCCTGGCCACAGTGACAGCCAAAGTACCTGTACAGCCAATCTACAGCCAAGAACAGGAAGAAATTAACTTCAGCTCATTGCTGAAACTAGTATATATTAACAGGCTGGCTTTCCAGTACTGTTGTGTCCCCTCTTCCTCAGGGGCATGTAGCCACCTCCCTAACAAAAGGGACTTTTCCAGTTCCTTGACCTCCACTCTGCCCATCCCAAAGGCAGATATACAGAGGATTATCCCACTTGCTGCTCCACAGCAGCACCCCTGTGACAGCAAAATGCATTTCCATACTGAACCAAATGGCATACCACCAGCTGCTGAAATTTCAGTCATTGGTCTATTTTAGGAGAACAGTCAGAGCATCCTTTCTCATCCTATCTCAGAGCATCATTTCTTAAACCCTAGTGGAGGCCTTTGTTGACTTTGCCTTTATTTTTAAGTCCTTTTTCACAGCACTTACAACTTGTTCGTTTTAAAAAATTCACACAGATTTAGCTCAGAAGCTTCTCTCTTCCAGTTTCTTGGCTTCATATTTGTCAGAAATCTTTGTTATCTATGCAGCTCTCTAAAGTGTTGGTGACACATTTCCACAGGCAGGTACAAATATTGCTGAGACTGCCAACTTGAAGCTGGAAAAATATAAGCCAGCCATGTAGGAAATATCAGGGATTCAGAGCTAAATAGCTCTTCTCTGACTAATTGCTTCATAAAATACCTTCGACAGATTATTCGAGGTTTCTGTTCTCACTTGTTAGGGAAGTGCTGCCCGTTACTCACAGCTTCAAGCCCAAGTTGTGTTAGCAGAAGAAATATCAGAATAGAAGTTAACAGGTGATTCCAGTTCCAACTTGACATCTCCAAAATTTTCCTGGGAAAAGTAGAACTTCAAGTAAGGCATGACCAGAAGCTTGGCTTAAGGGATACAAAAGACAGTTCTGTAGGAAACACCAGGGGACAGCAAAGGGCCAGCATTAGCTTGCTTCCAGGAGGGCAAAATTCAAATCTCTCCAGTTAGAGAACCTGCTCAGCAAAAAGGTTAAACCTGTGAAAATAAAATGCCTTTGATAACTTAAAACTACCATCATTCCCCCACAGGAATATTATCAGGGGATGCATTGTTGGAATCTATCAGACACAACAGATTATTGTGATCCACAAAATTACCAATAAAACCACTAGTATGAAAAAGACTAGTAACACTTAGTCCGAATAAGGTTTACATATTTCCTCATAGTTTCCTCATATTTCCTCCTCAGAGTCACTGAGCTCTATGGACAATGCACAGCTTCCTGAGACATTCTGATACTCCAGGTTAAGGCTACTCCAGATGTTTTTTCATGTAAATCAAGAGATAGGCTGTTTCTCCCCTGTGGAAGCAAAGAAGCAAAACAAGATGTACGTTTGAAGATCTATATTACAAGTAACGTCCCAGGTTTGCCCCACTCAGCTTTTTCAGGTGTAGGTTGACTGAACTAGCCCTCTCCAATGTTCCTGAGCCAGCATATAAAGCTGACCCCTTGGCAGTACTATAGCTTGTAGAAGGGCTTCTCTTTCTCCACAACTCACTTCCTCATGATGCATCAAAACAAAAGCATGGAGGCAACCTGACCAATGTATCTAACTTCATACAGGATATACAAGTGTACAACAAGAATACAAGGGTGCCTTTTTGTTCCCCTGTATCCCCAGTACATGCCAGGCAATAGGCAGTTCAAACCATTTGTCTTCCCTCTTTGCTACCCTCACTCCAAACCAAGCAGCAGTTGGTAAAAAAAAAAAAATAAAATAAAATAAAAGGTGTTTGCTTACAAATGGAGGCTGGAATGCCCATAGGTGGTTTTAACATCATCCCATGATACCTAGAAAAGAAAAACACAGAAGGGGATGCTGGTAAAAAGTCTCAAGAGATGAATACACATTGATACCAGCACAGCAATCCTCTTAAGAGTGGTGTAAGTGGTATTCCCAGGAACTAAACACCTTTTAATAAATCAGATAATATTCTTTATCCTTTGAGGAAAAACAGCTCTTTGGCCTCTTTTGAACATCTACATTTAACAGATCTAGAGTACATCCAGGTGAGTATTCAGCAAATGGCTGCTTCAGCAAATGGCTGCTTCTGCAAACTGTAAAGTAGAACCTAAGGCCTTTGTCTGGTACACAAGCTCGAGTTGCTTCGCCCTCAGCTCAGCTTATGCTGTACCAGACAAATGAGGTGCATAATGCTCTGCAGCTTCAGTTTATTTCTCTGGTTCTCTTTAATCAGCAGTCAGTCAGACTGAATGAGATCTACAGGTGTGTCCAAGAAGTTACAAAAGAAAACATGAATTTTTGTCCTCACCTGGCAAACGTGCGAATCATTGAAGCAATACCATTTCAATTCTGTGAGACTTCGAATATAGGCACAGTAATGTCCAAAACTAGTTGATCCTGAATGAGCAACAACTGCAAAAAGCTCATACTGCCAGCCAGCCTGTGAAGAGTCACAAAGAGTAACTTTCAGTGCAGCAATTCTCATTTGCCATTATTGGAAGAGAAGCAGAAGCCGGGACAGCAAAAACATGCATTTCATATGGAAATAGGAAAAAAATTAGATTGGACTTGAGGATCCTGCCTTTTGGACTCTTACTGTCAAAGTTTTGCCTGCCAGCTACGGGCTGCCAGCCTCCCTGAAGATCACAGGAATGTGAAAAAGGCAGTAGGCAGCAAAGGGATAGCAAAGTGGTTACACTGCAGCCAACACTACACCAGCCAGGTTTTGCTGTTGCCACACTTTCCCTTGTTATTTTTCAGTAAGGGGAACAGATGCCCAGTATGGCAGATCACTTTTAGCTGCCTGGCAAAGCTGTCATCTCCTTGCTAACCTCAGCTCTGTGGCTCAACCTCAACACTGCATAGGAAGCACCCAGGAATGGAGTTTCACTGGTCCTGGACTAGTGACCTCTGCAAAGATGTAAGTCTGCGGCTCAGTGAGGCCATCTTGCCTTGAAGTATGAGCCACAGGGCAGAAGTTGCTTCAAAGACACTGTTTACAGTGCCTGGATTTGGTCATCCAAATGAATAATTTTTTCATCTTTTCTTTAGTATATTTAGAAATTGAAGAAAAAATTATCCTAAACACTCAGGGGGAAAAAGAAAAAAAAAAAAAAGGCATTAGGTTTTGTGATTTTGGAGGGTTTTTTGTAAAGCCTGTTTTTTGTCCTTATGGCAGAAAGCTCCAGTTATGTCCTTGGTGATTTAATCTGAGCACAGAAACTTGAATAATGCCTGCGCTAGTTAAAACCATGGGATGTGAGACAACACCAAGCAGAGGTAAAGCCTGAAACAGACATTTCTTAGACAGTACTTTGAGCTGAGGTAAGTACTGGTAGGACCTTCTAAGTTTTCATAAGACTTCAAAGGAGGGGAGAAGAAAATCTGCCCTTTTAAAACAAAGTACAAGGAGTATTTTACCTTTTCATTATTATCTGCTTGACACTGATTTTCTGTCAAGATCACATTGAAATCAAGGTCTTGGGGGAATGGCAGATTATTATTAAGCTTGTGAATGTAGGCTGACTTTTCAAAGCAGAAGCGCTTCAGGTGTATGGTCAGGCTGTGTGGGAGATGGACTAGCTTCATGCTCTGTAAAGCAATAATGTAATTTAAAATTAAGGAACAAACCCTGAGGAGGTGAAATTGCCATTGGCACCCAGTGAACGTAGCACAGAGAGCAGTCAGTGCTATAGTGAATAATTGCCAGTTCCACTAGACAGCAAATGCAAACGTCACACACACACGCGTAGTAAAGCTAAGATAACCACGTTTTTCAACTTCAGCATGATCAGCACCCATCCTTGGGTGTCTTACGGACTGCTTTGTTTCTCATCTGCTTTCTTAACCCTGAGTGGGTAGCCCTAGGTTATTGAGATGAGGCAAGCCAATTTCATTGTGAGATGTGATGTGGCCACTAGAGGTCCCTGAAGGATGCCAACCTGAGAGCTCATTTCCTTCCAGCACTGCCTTTGTTAATATTATTCCTACTGCCACAGCTGCCTTCAAGACATACGGATGCATTGTGACCTTGGAGATTGCCCGCTGGTGAAACCGATGTGGTAAGTCCCTTCCAAGCCTGGAGCTGAGGCAGTCTCCCTCACACACCTCTCTTCAATTCCCTTGCCTCTTAATGAAACAGATAAATTATTGCCTGGAAGAGACTAATACTCAAAAAAATGGAGAGCAAGGAAGAAAGGAAATCAGCCTACACTAGCCTACTTTTATGTGCATGCATAGCTCCAGTAACATATTCTTGTCTATCCCTGGAGCTAGGCAGCAGTGTAAAGCCCCACAGTGGAAGCTCAACATAAACCAACAGAAGCTTTTCCACTGGTACAGAAATGCTACATCCCTCAGTGACTTACATTAAAATCAATGAAAGCATTCTTTTGTTGCTAAAGCTACACTGAGAGTGGGGAACTTCCTAACAGGAAAGATGCATGTAGTTTATATCTAGCTGACAAGTCTTTGAGTTGTCTGTCTGCTCTTAAACTGATATGGTTCCTTCCCCCCCCTTCCCAGTCCCAGAGGGAGTTCTGAATATGAGAGATATATGGGGAAATAATTATCTGATTACCTGCAAAAAAGGTGTTCTCTTTCCACACTGTTCACAGAGACACATGTTGTGATCAGTCAGCTCTACCGGATGGAAAAAGTGTTGCAGACAGTCCTCCTAAGAAGACAGATTTCTTTGAATTTAACTGCTTACAGCTGGATTTCTATTTCTACTTGTTCAAGGTACATGCAAACAGCAAAGCCAAAGGTATTTAAGCATGGAAGATTGCCTGGCAGCCTTTTTCATAGCTGCTGGTGTGATGATATTAGTTGAAAAAACAGTAGAGGATCACATTTTCCACAAAAATACGTTGATGCATAAGTCTCTTTTATGCACACTTCAAAGTCTTAAACATTCTGAAAGAGTTTCCTTTAGGATGAAACAGTGGTCAGAGAATAAATAAGGTCCAATGGTTCAACTGTCACCTGAAAATCCAGGAAAAACCTATGTAGTGTAACAAGGCAACCAGGTGCCCCTAGTTGCCAGGTAGTGACCATGAGCTTGTGTTAAGCCCACCTGTGCCTAATTAGGGCAGGCCCCCACTGCGCATGAGCAGGACCAGGGGGCCAATAAAGGCAATTAGGGGCACCTGGTTGCCTTGTTACACTACAAACCTATGTAGCCATCATCACACCTGTACCTGATTTAGCAGTAAAAGAACACCACACAAGGCAAATATAGTGAGTCTGTACAGGGTTTACAAGTTATTTGAGGCACCTCACTGTGGCATGTAAGGTCTCACTGGTATACACCACTGTATAGTATGAGTGTTTGAGTCTTACAGAGTATTTAGTCAACATCCTTTTTAGAAAGGCAATTTAAGGGCTTTATTTCCCATTCCTCAAATAAAAAACCAAAACTTTTGAGAAATTCAGAGCCCCTAAAAACAAAGAACAAATGTGAATGAGAAAAGACACCCTACAGAGATTCTTGCAGACAGATTTCAGAAGAGTCCCAGGAGACAGCAGTGCTTGAAGGAGAAGGCTTCCGCAGTGAACAGAGGGAAATCTTCTTCCTAAAGAAACAGTGCAGCCACTGAACTTACCAGAGTCTTCAACATGTGAGAATTGGAATCCAGCATTGAGAGGGGAAGGATTAACATGCTGCTTTTCCTTTTTGTTTCAAGAGAGCATTTCTGACAGGCCAGATGCTCCTGTATACAGATAGTGTACAAATCAGTCAGCTCTTTTACCTGGAGGGATGAAAAAAAAAAAAAAAAAGCCAAAATAACGTTTAAGAAGAACACATCTTCAATAATTCCCTCTGGGCAGGAAAGCCCATGTGGACATGTTACTTCATGTTACTGTTTTGAACCCAGATATGACATTGACTTGCATGGGCAGAGTACTTCCCACCATTTAAAGGAGAACCATTCCTTCCCCTCATTACCCAGAAGAAGGAAAAGACATCATCAGTAACAAGATCTGAGAGTTAAATGTATGGTTTGATGCAAAATTTTATTGTTTTGTTTGGAACTACAACAGGAGCCTGTCTTCTGTATGAATAAAACTATGACAGTGAGTGAAGAACTTTTACCTTACCTTACATGGCTCCACAGGAGGAATTGTTATACACAAAGCATAGGAGCAGTGCCTAATTATAACAAAATGCATATGGTTGACAATGAAGAACAGAGGAGCTATGCCAGAAATTGCCAATAAATGCTTAAAGAAATTTGGGGTAAAAAGAAATGCAAGGTAGCTAAATTCAGTGTTGCAAGAAGATCAATTGCTTTGTTATTCATCAACTGTCCCATTAGAACTGAGGCCCTGGCATGCCCTAACAGTAGGATGAACAAAAGTGAGTTGTATTTCAAAATTCTGACACCTATGGAATCAAGATTCCCTCTCCAATTTGAAGGAAAAGAGGAAAGATTCAGATAGGGGATAATTTTAAGAATTTTGTTTAGGATATCTGTCAATGAATAGCATTCTTCTTCAAGAAGCAGAGGAAACCACACACAACAAGGACCAAAGGACTTGGTGGTGCTCATTTTGGTGACTGTCCTTACCAGCTCTGGCTTTTCCATCTGCATTTTCATCAAGTTCCAGAGAGTCAGAAAGAGCTGGGCAGCATCATGTGTGGCAAACACTTGACAAACAGAAAACACAACCTCAGTCAGTACTATGAATAGCACCAAGCACTGATTTCCCACAGATGGCAAAGGGAGGTTTATTGTCCCCCACTAGATCCAGCCACTTGTTCCCTTGCCACTCCCTGCCTGGGAGAGAGTGTAGACTGGAGATGAGTTGCAAGGTCTCTGTGTGACCTGAGCAGGCAGTGGGAAAAGACAGGAGGGCTTGAGTGCCACATTGTACAACCCTGTCCTTGTCACCAGATGTGGGGTCAAGAGTATATCCAATACCTACTGAGGGATAGGGCTCAGATGTCTCACAGAGTTGAGGGTTGTATTTGTTTGAGTCTTCTTAGAAACAATACAGGGCATATTCTGTTCTCTTTTTCACATCCCCTACTCCACAGACTTGTGTCCCCCATCCCCTCACTGAGGCTGTAACACTCCTGAGTGCTGAGATAAAAATGATAGGGAGGCCTATCCATATGTCTCATTCACAGAATGGTGTAAACTCCTGCATGCTCACATAGAGAAAAAGTACACAGCTTCAGCACGGGAAGCCCAAAATGATGTGCTAATAGTATGCTTTGGCTTTTTGCTCTGGCTGAACTTGCATATTAAGAAATCCAAAATGGTGGGACACAGCTCAATGTACAGCTTGATTAGAATGGCTCAGTAGAGACTTGCTTCAAGATTGAACCTGGGGTGGTCAGACAAAATCCACATTCGTGAATGCAAAGAATTTTTGTTTTCATCCCACAATGAACTCAGGATTTAGGAACTGGGCAAAAACTAGCTACAGTTTAGCAAAATCTTGATGTTTCACATTACCTCATATTCTTCATTAATATAGGTCTGAGCTGGCTACCATGTGTCCTTTTCAGTGCTGTCCTGTTTCGGCTTTTATATGATAAAGATTGGGACATTTGGATATATCGTGTGTATCTGTACACATAAACAGACTCTCAACATCCCTTTGCTTTTCTGGCCAGTATACCAGTATATCAGTAGTCGAGTCTTCTAGCAGTCTGACAGTCTTTGGACATAAGCAAGGATTTCCAGCAGGGGCTTTTTCCCCCTCTTCACAAGTAAAACACAGCATCTCACTTACTATGAGGAGGCAGTTATGAAGAGCACTTCATCATCGTGTACCTAACTCCTCACATTTCTAAAACTCTGAACGAGCTGTCAGTCTGCTCTGCTTGTTAATGCTTGATAATTTACATCCCTGGTCTGCAGACAGAGGTGAGCCTGAGGCAGTGATGCTTACATTTCACTCTGTATGCTGAAAGGCAGGAAGCGAGGTCCATAGGAGAAACAGCTTTCTGCTTTCCACACTGCATCTTCTCCAACAGCAGAAGCATTTGGTACAGGACATTCCTCTTCTGTGCAGCACGTGGTGGCACTGTGATCCTATAAAGAGGAGAAGCAAGATAAATGGAAATCAACCAGTAATTAGACACGACACCTGAAGGAGCAGTGGTGGATAGCACAAAAAGCAGCAATTCATGAGGAACCAGACGTGTTTGTAGCATAAGAAGGAAAAAAAGGGAACAGACACCTGCACTAGTTCATCCCATAGTGCAGGCTGGTATTTCTAAAGCAAAGCCCACAATTTTAAGTTGGCCTGTCCTTGAATAAGGAGCAAATCAAGCTTGTCCTGAAGTGATTTCTGGGCTCTCGGAACATCAGTTAAAGTTAGTTTTAGACCTGTTCTTGCCTGACACCTGTTCATGCCTTCATTCTCAACATACAGACAAAATTTCATGAGCATGTAATCATAATGCTTGTATTTCAACTATATGTCAGCTGGAAAGCTCTAACCTCTCTAAATTTATTACAGTCCACAGGTTTTCTGTCTTTTTTCAAATAACAATGGTAACCTCCTGTCTACATTATTTAGTTTTGCCATCTATAACACTTCTCATCTCTGCACTCCTGTAACTTGTATTCCTCCTCTGCACACTGGTGAGTGTGTAAAAAATCTGGAGAAAGGAGGATGGAATAGGAATTATTCCATTAGATAATTAAAGCTGTAGTGAACTGAGCAAACTGAAAACAAATCAAACCAGTCATCAGTGTGGTTGGTAGAGAAGAAGAAGCCCAAATCTTCTTCACAAACAAGTAGACAGCACAGTCACACAAACAAAATAACGCTACATATTCCCTATCTGCAACAACACATGCTCTCTTGTCTATCACATGTTAGCTAGGAGGACTGGGGGCCAGAGGTTCAACATATTTATGTTTACATGATTAAAGTTACAAAATTAATAGTGACTATGTTTATACACAACAAATCCTTTTGTTATAACAGGCTATGAGCATATATGGAATAAAATAATATCTTGTTATTGAAAACAGATGCAAGCCACAAAGATTCAGTGTTCAGGGCTGGAGCTTACCAGTATGCAACAAGCACATGAACCAGAGAGGAGCATGAACAAGCACATGAACAAGTGAGGAAACTGCAATTTGTACTTTTGCAGGTCTTAGTCTGTATATGAAAGACAGAAGAGGGCAGAGGCCTTGCTGAGCAAGCTGAAAGCACCACGCTAGCATCTTGATGATCCAGACCTTCAAACATACAACCCATATAAAAACTGTGAAGACAAGCAACAATGGGAATATCTCAGGTGGTACCTTCGAAGTATTCTTGTGAAGTATATATTCATGAGGAACACTTGGAGTACAGAGTTCAGACAGCAGCTTAGTCCAATGTTGTACAGTCCAACAGCTCCTGTAGGCACAGAAAAAGAGGAAGTAACACCTGGCAATAGATACAACAAAAGAAAGTAAAACTTATTTTGCAGTGGGAAACTCCTCTTGTACATATTCAGCCATTCAGTGCATAGACACCACATCTTGGCCAGATGTGAGAAAGTGTTCCACCTAGTCTTATGTTCTTGAAGCAGGTAACAATTAATTTTATTTGGCAATAGACATGAAAAATCCAAGTAAGTCTGGATTATGATACTCAAATGTCTCCCTGTTCCTCTAATTTCAGTCCTCTCATAAAACGTCTAAGCACAAAATACATAAATAAATAAATAAATAAACAGAAATCAAAGGCTGCCTGTATGAGGACATTCATTCAACCTTTTACACATTCAGGCCTAATAAAATTTAGAGCTAGACATAGAACCATGTGTTAGTTGTCTACCACACAGGCTTCAAGTTTCTCATTCCACCTTACTCTGGTGTTCTTTGACTCAGTTTCAAAGAAAGGAACTAGCCTGAGAAGTGGAAAAAGCAAGTTACAGCTGTTCATACTGCTTCTAAAAAGACAGCATATTCGTAGCCCAAAGGGGTATAAGTAATTGTGATCGGAAAGTAGAAGGTTTTTTTCTGAAGCCATCACCAAAGGGAGAGGAAATGAAATGGAAACTGAGAACAACTGAAATGCCATTGGTAAGGGTGGGCTATAGCTGGGATAGAATAGTATGGACACCTGAAATATTGATGTCAACTTTTGAGAGGCCAATCTACTGCATTAGAAAAACTACGGACCAGCCTATGGTTTAGCAAATCCAGAAGCAATGCTGGCTGTGTTTGGAAAGAGACAGGGCTAGCATCTAGACCTTTCTGGCCAATGGCCACCCTGAGGACTTAAAAGTGAAAAAAGCTTTGAGATCCTTATGTAATCCCTTCCCAAAAAACAAAATATACTTGGCAGAGCAAAATGAGAATTTTCTGTACATGCCTCAGCAAAGAGATAAAAAATAGATGAAAATTAAGCCTAAGGAGAGAGAATGTAACAGCAGGCATTAGAAAAAAAGAAAATGTGAGAGTGCCGAATAGACAAAACAATATTACCATTTTTTAAGTCTGCCACACCAAAGACTGATGTAAGCCTCTGTTTTCTGGGGTTCAGTTCTTCAGATGCCTCTTCATTATTTTGTACAACTGCCTTTGTTTTCATGGTCTCACTTTGAGTCATTTCCAGTTTCTTGCTTCTTTCTTGATGTCCACTTCTTTGTCCCATCCACAGTATTGTACTGGAATGTCAATAGAATTAGTTATATAACTGTGACAACATTTAGCATATTTGAATTCATACGGGTACTGCAGGTGTGTGGGATATCAGCAAGGTAACAGACATGGAGCCTGACGGCAGTTGCACATCCTGTCTTCCTTTTCTTCAGAAGTAACAGAACATTCAGTTCCACAGAACAGCTCCACCTGGCCAGGGAACTCCAGATTTAACTGTTGATAAACAATGTGATAAAATTGTTCAAAACTCCTCTGTTTAATAAAAGTAATGCTCTATTATCCAAAGTATTCCAAGTATTCAAAAAGGCAAATTTCACCTTCTCTAGCCTTCTGATCTGATAAGCATTTATTTGTTTTCTGTACTAGACTCTTTGCACTGTTTTTACATGGCTTAGTCACAGCTCTACTGTGGCACTTTGGACTGTAATATTTAAAGGCACTTAAGCACAATATCAATTTGTTTTTATGCTCTTTCGAGTGATCACATGTAAAGTACCTGTTAAAGCAACAGAACCACTATAATGCCTTGATCTTTTAAGAGTATTGAACAGACCATTACCCTTAGGATACAGCTACTGGCTCCTTAAAAGAAAACTTCAAACTAAAGCAAACTAAAAATCCACAAGAAAAACAATGTGACAAGTGTTTGAATGTAATTACACAAAAATGAAACTTTTTAAAAGCCCACCACCAACAAGGAGGCAGAATCAGAAAAAAAGGATATGCTTAGGGAAGAATTCATAAGGGGAAAACCAAATCAAATTATTATTTTACAAACACTAAACAGCATGTAAAATGAACTTGAGGCCAGGTGCTGAAATAATGAAGGGAAAATAAGAAAAGGAAAATAAGACAGGGAGAAAAGAAAACCAAGAAAGGGAAATAAGCAAAAAAAAAAAAAATCATGATTCTGCCTTTCAAAAAATCTTTGCTTTAAAAGCATGTTATTTTTCAGGTTAACTGTGCCTAATAATTTTAAATACAAAATTTCTGAAGAATTTCTTGCATAGGGAAACTAGAAACAGACTTTTTTTTTTTCAATTATTGTCATCAAGTTGACTTTTTCACAATGTACTTTTGATTCTTTACTTTTGGAGAGTATTTTTTACCTCTAATCATACACCCAGATTCACTAAATACTGTTGAAGTTGGTGAAGAGCTTTATTTTGGAAAAAACCCCAAAACATAGACATTGAAAGAAAGATTCAAGAATGTTAGTTTTTATATCAAAAAACAGTGCTTAGAGCAGCTCCGCTGGAGAAGAGAAACTGGATTCATTTTCTTCCTCAGCAAAACAGAGCTAAACTCACTGCCTCTTCCCCTGGAAACTATATAATGAGGAATTCAGGTTTCTAAGGCCCTGCTGGAGCAGGAGTCCATCTTTGCTTGTACACCAAGAGCCAGTGGGTTTAGTTAGCATCACATCATCCAGAAGGTAAGTAATACAGCCACCAGGAATGCCACAGGTAGGGGCAGGCAGGGCAGAGGTAGCTGAAAAACAGCTGGGGATGTATTGGGCCTGGGATGAGGGGAACTGGCAAAATATTTCTTCTCTTGGCAGGAGAGGTAGGATTAAGGGTGAGATAAAAGAGCCAGGTCAGGGGTAAAAGGCCTTGGGTGACTTAAGAAATAGGTAGAAAGATTTTAGGTCAGGAAGGTGCAGGGGAATGTAGAGGCAAGAGAATTTTGGTCTCTGGTTTGATGAAATTCTCCCCCAGGCACTACCAGCAGGAACTCTGGTGCAGGAGCAAGGACACAAACGTAACTTTCCAACCCTTTCATGGAACTGCCTAATTTTGGCTATCAGAAATACCTATCTCCATTCTGCACTTGATCTTACTTGCCTAGCGTAAATGTGTTAAAAAAAACTGGTGTTGAGGTTTCCCCTCTCTCACTGGAGAAGCAGTTTCCTTCACAGGCCAGGGGCAGGACTCAATACTGCTCCTGCCGCACAGGTGGCTTAGCCAAGCCAAGTGACCACGGTAGCACCAGGCAGAGAAAAGGCAGCAGTAGCAGCATGGTCCTCCTACCCTCCCTCCATCCCATACTCAGTTAGAACTCTTGCTCTTCGTCCCTCCACTAGCCTGCGTCCTCCCTTTCACCCTGGCCTGCTCCAGAGCCTATCTGCCCTCCCAAGACACCAGCCTAGGTCCCTTCACACCCCATTCCACAGCCCTCAAAGCCTCCCTCCACCTGAGGAGGACCACAACCTCTGTTCCGTGTCACCTCTTCACCACCACCCTTGCTCCTTTCCCTGCACAGGTATTTCAGCGAGGAGAATGCAGCAGAGGCAATGGTGCTGGGGCAGGAGGTGGGCTGTAAGGCAGCACCTGGGGGAGCAGAGGGCAGCCTTGGAGAGGAGATGGTGTAACCTCGGGAGAGGTTATATGTGGTGCTTTATTTCGAGGCCCCGGGAACCAGGGGTACGCACCCAAATCTGTCTCCGAAGTCAATCACAGCGCAGCCACAATATATCCCAGAAATTTTCACAATCTAATTACATATTCAACAGGTTACAGCGTTTTCTAATACATATGCATGTGTAGACTGCATAATACATATGCATGTGTAGACTGGCCCCTTCTGCGCTTGTGTGCCTCTTTCTGGTGGTCGTGGGGATGAAGTAAGTTGTCTTCCTCTGATGAAGTAAGACATCTTCCTCGCTGTGTCCTTTTCACCTTCCTTCTCTTCGTTAAAGTCCAGCTGGTGTGTGATTACTTCCAAATTGTTTTTACTACCAGCTTCCTTCTATCTCTACTCGACTAACTTTGATATGCAGTCTTATCCTTATCTCTCTACTTAAATGCTGAGTACATAGTTTTCCTACTCCAAACAAAGTACCATTCTTTACAAGGCAAAACTTTTACGTTTCCATATTCCTATTTTCTTCTACCTCTAATTCTAAAATAATCAATTCTAAAATAATAAGATTCAGAATATATTTCTTCTGCTTTCTTTCTATCCCAACAATGGGAGCCCTGAGGTCCTCCACGAAAGGGCTGCAACAGGGACTCGAGGCCCGCAACCTGTCTGCTTCGCTCAGACACAACTGAAAACTGATTTCCCACTTCGCTGCCAAATATGTATTTGCTCAGCTCCCTCTTTTCCTCTCTCTATATAATAAATATTATAAATATACATATAATAAATATATTATATATTTTTTTTCCTCCTGTCGCACTGTGGTTAGGGTTCGTCCTATCCGACAAACAAGCAAAAAGGGTTCTTACCAGTTCTCGCAACACCAGGAGCGCTTCAAGCCTCGACAGCCCCTCACGTTCACACCGCACCGGCTGGCGAGACCCCGGGGACTAGCACACCGCGTCTCCCCGCACCGGAGCTCACAGGCAACACAGAGCAGTGAGCCGGTGTTCGGTTCGGTTCGGCCCAACCGCTGCTGCCCGCGAGCCCCGCGGTAAGCGGCAGCGACGGGGAGGACGGGGAGGGTAGCGGGGAAGCGGCTGCCGGGGCGGTGCTTCGGGAAGAAATTTGAGGGCTGCCTCTCTGCTCTTCTCCCCGCCCGCCTCAGAGGGCAGCAGCGCTCATAAAGCCGAGTAGTTTTCATTTCCCGCTCGGCAGAAGGCAGGGGACAGAAAGTGAAACTCCGCTGGGCGCTTGCTCGCCAGATGCCTCTGCTCCCCCCAGCACCTGCTGCGACATGACGGCGCCTAACAGCAGCCCGGCCCGCCAACGCGGGGTGGAAGAGGGGTGCTGTAGCCTCCTTTTCTCAGGGGCTCACCACCCACGTCTGGGGCCACGGGCTTTGGATGAGCCGCGCTGACACCGGGCTGGGCTAGCCGTTCCCTGGGGAAGGTAGCAGCCCCCTTCGGCCAGCTCTCTGCGCGGCTTTGACTTCTCGCCCTTGGTTCAGTCTGGTTTCTTTTGGGCGGAGGAAAAAGTGAGCTTTTAGGGGAGGGATGAGAAATCCCTCAGAAAGAAAGAAAGAAAGAAACTCTCATCTGCAGGAAGAAACCCTCATCTTGGGCATAAGCAGTACCTCAGGGAGTTTGTTCTGTGTGAACTTGGCATTATCTCTCAAAAGGAGTTGTGCCTTCGTCCCGGTGTTTGGTTCAGCTACAAAAGCAACAGCCAAGCTGAACTTTCGTCAAGGCCTACAGTAATGTATTCAGAAGTGATAATTAGCTCATTTAAAATAATCTCAAGTCAGTAACTTGCTTAGAAACTTAACCTACATAACAAACTGAACAGCTGAGCAGTTCTCTATCTGATGGTGGGCCACAGTGTGCAGTGGTACATACAAACAGCAGCACAGCAGTAAATGGGTACTCCAGCTCTGACCTGGGCTGTGAGGTTACAGGCCGCAACGAGTCACCATTGTCTGGGTGAGCAGAAATGCTTGGGTGGCTGTTTCTCCAAGTGTATCTGCTGAATTTCACGGCTTTCCCCTTCATCTCATTCCCGGGTACCTGCCAGCAGAACAGAGGGGCAGAGCCCCCCATAAGGGTGCTTTGTTTGTTGGTGGATGGCCAGTGGGTGGCCCAGCTTTGATCCATGTGAGGTGACAGAGTTTAGAGGTTGATGATGCTGCCCTGCAGAATGCTGCTGACTGGGAAGATGGTGCAGGTGTAGAATCCCCAAAAGAATGATTGTCTCAAAACAGCCACCCTGAAAAAATGGACGTTGTGCTTATGTGGAGGCCTCATTTGATAAGCCACCTGGACCCTCTGCTCTCAAGAAGAGACCCTCATTTGGGTAACTACCCTCATAAATCAGAATAGGGCCTCTCATAAATGAGGCCCTATTCTCACAAGAGCAGCCCCTTCTTTAGTGGCTGTGCCGATAGGCTGAACACTGTCCTTGCAAGGGGACATCTCTTTGATGGCCACCCTGTGTCAAAAACGCTGACTCGATGTTTAAAAACTCTTTATTGAGATATAAGTAAAGAAGCGTGCTACAGCACGCTGGGCAGCCAGGAATCCGTAGCCCCACCACCAGCTCACAAGTTCAATGAGGTAAAACCAGCCCTTTTATACTTTTCATAAAGCCCTTCCCCCTCAGTCTCCCATCAGTTTATCATTGGTTCCCATCCCGCGGGCTCTCCCAGCACTCGTTCTTGCTTCGCGGGCTTCGCTGTTGCCAATGGGAAAGGTTTCACGTTTCGCGGGCTTCGCTCTGTTACTGGAGGGAGTGGTCACGTGACATCCCTGTTTCGCGGGCCCCTGCATTCCGCCCCTCCTCCTGTTTTTCTGGCTTTTCTTACTTATAAGTACACCCCAAAACAACAGGACACAACATGCCATCTCGACAAACTGACCAAACAAACATTATTAAATTGAAAGATACACTCAACAAAACAATAAACTAAAATTTTAAACCCTTATTTTTCACACCCTGACAGGCAGGACTGTCCTTATTCAATAAGGGAGAGGGGCAGGCCAGCTGTATCTTGCAGAGGCAGGGTGCCATCTTGAGTATGCCCTGTGTAAGGCCACTGGAGAGGGAGTGTTATGATCCTGCCGACTAAGCCAAATCATAGAATCATAGAATCATAGAATCATAGAATCATAGAATCATAGAATTGGCTGGGTTGGAAAGGACCTCAGAGATCATCAAGTCCAACCCTTGATCCACTACTGTTGCAGTTACCAGACCATGGCACTGAGTGCCACATCCAGTCTCTTTTTAAATATCTCCAGGGACAGAGAATCCACTACTTCCCTGGGCAGCCCATTCCAATGCCGGATCACTCTCTCCATAAAGAAATTCTTTCTAATATCTAACCTAAATTTCCCCTGGCACAACTTAAGACCATGCCCATGTCTTGTTGAAAGTCGTCTGGCAAAAGAGACCAACCCCCACCTGGCTACACCCTCCTTTCAGGTAGTTGTAGAGAGCGATGAGGGCTCCCCTGAGCCGCCTCTTCTTTAGGCTGAACAACCCCAGCTCTCTCAGCCTCTCCTCATAGGGTCTGTGCTCAAGTCCCTTCACCAGCCTGGTTGCCCTCCTTTGGACCCACTCCAGGACCTCGATATCCTTCCTGAACTGGGGGGCCCAGAACTGGACACAGTACTCGAGGTGTGACCTCACCAGGGCTGAGTACAGGGGCAGAATCACTTCCTTGGACCTGCTGGCGACGCTGTTCCGGGTACAGGCCAGGATGCCATTGGCTTTCTTGGCCACCTGGGCACACTGCTGGCTCATGTTCAGCTTCCTGTCAATCCAGACTCCCAGGTCCCTTTCTGCCTGGCTGCTCTCCAACCACTCTGTCCCCAGCCTGTAGCGCTGCTTGGGGTTGTTGTGGCCAAAGTGCAGGACCCGGCACTTGGCCATGTTAAACCTCGTCCCATTGGAATCAGCCCAACTCTCCAGTCTGTCCAGGTCCCTCTGCAGAGCCTCCTGCCTTCCAGTTGATCGACACTCCCCCCCAGCTTAGTGTCATCTGCGAATTTGCTGATGATGGATTCAATCCCCTCATCTAAATCATCAATGAAGATATTGAACAGAACTAGGCCCAATACTGATCCCTGGGGGACACCACTAGTGACCGGCCGCCAACTGGATGCAGCCCCGTTCAGCACCACTCTCTGGGCCCGGCCCTCCAGCCAGTTCCTAACCCAGCACAGGGTGCTCCTGTCCAAGCCGCAAGCTGATAGTTTATTCAGGAGGATGCTGTGGGAGACGGTGTCAAAGGCCTTGCTGAAGTCCAGGTAGACCACATCCACAGCCTTCCCCTCATCCACCAGTCGGGTCACCTGATCATAAAAGGAGATCAGGTTGGTCAGGCAGGACCTGCCCTTCCTAAACCCGTGCTGCCTGGGTCTGATCCCTTGCCCATCCTGCAGGTGCTGTGTGATTGCACTGAGGATGATCTGTTCCATGACCCTGCCAGGCACTGAGCTCAGGCTGACAGGCCTGTAGTTTCCTGGGTCCTCTTTCTGGCCCTTTTTGTGGATTGGCGTGACATTCGCCAACTTCCAATCATCTGGATGTCCCCAGTGAGCCAGGACTGTTGGTAGATGTCACGGTTTAACACTGGCCCGGCAATTAAACCGAATAACAGACGCTCTCTATTAATCTGTCTCTCCTTGATAGAGAAAGGAGAGAGAATAAGGGAGAGAGACTTATGGGTTGGAAACTAAACTACACAACTTTAATGAAACAGTAATGATAAATAGGTAAAATTACTAAATATATACAAATATACAGGAAAATGGAAACCACGTTCCTCCCTCCTTTCCCCCAATAACTCTCACGTCACCACCGAGGCTGTAGGGCAGCCCTGGGAAAGTCCAGGCTGGACTCCTGGAGTCGGCAGCAGTCGGGAACTGGAGGCAGGAACACACAGATATGGGCTGGCACGGATCAGGACCACAGGCACACGAACAGACAGGATCCTTCCAGGATGCCGGGGAGGAAGGGAAGCGGGAAAAGATCTGGCTCGGCCCACGTGATGCCTCAAATTTATACTGAGTGTGACGTATATGGGATGGAATACTCTGTTTGGTCAATTCTGGCATCTATCTTGTCCGTTCCTCCCTAAAGGAGGGTTCAGGTGGGACCTCTTTACTCCTTCTGGAGGGTAAAATGTTTTCCTTAGAGCTGATAAGAGTCCTTGGCTCTGCATACCAGTCTCTAGCAGTAACTATAAACATCAAGTGTTATCAGTCCTAAAAGCACACACACTGTATGAGAAACTTGCTGTTAATTTCAGCAAATGCAACTACTTACAAGGGACTTAGCTAAAAGCAAAAGTACAGAAACAGAAAACCACCTTTATCCTGGCCCAAACCAGGACAGTAGATGATAGAGAGAGGCTTGGCGAGCTCTTCTGCCAGCTCCTTCATTACCCTTGGGTGGATCCCATCTGGTCCCATAGACTTGTGGGGATCCAAGCATCTCAGTAGGTCACTGACTGTGTCCTTCAGGATTACAGGGGGGCTTTTTAGATTCATGTCACTTTCTATGAGCTCCAGAAGCCATCTGTCTTCAGGGTAACCTGTCTTTCTGCTGAAAACTGAGGTAAAGAAGGTGTTAAATACCTCAGCCTTTTCTTCATCTTTGACAACTATATTCCCACCCGTGTCCAGTAAAGGATGGATGTTTTCCTTGCCCCTTCTTTTGCTGCTGATGTATCTGTAGAAGGACTTTTTGTTATCCTTTACAGAGGTGGCGAGATTCCGTTCACATTGTGCCTTTGTCTCTCTGATTTTCTTTTGACATGACTTAACAATATTCCTTAATTCCTCCTCAGTAGTTAGCCCTTTTTTCCATAATTGGTAGGCCCTCCTCTTAACCCTAATTTCTTTTAGAGTCTCCCAATTCAGCCAGGCCGGTCGTCTTCCCCACCGGCTCGCCTTTCGGCATACTGGGACAGTCTGCTCCTGTGCTTTCAAAACTTGTTCCTTGAAGTACGACCATCCTTCCTGTACCCCTCTGTTTTCAAGGTCTGTTTCCCAGGGTATACTCTGAACAAGTCTTCTGAATAGGCCAAAATCTGCCCTCCGGAAGTCCAGCGTAGTGGTCTTATTGACGACCCTCCTTGTATCCCTGAATATTGAAAACTTTATTATTTCATGGTCGCTAAGTCCCAGGCGTCCACCAACCACCACATCTCCCACCAGCTCCTCTCTGTTTGAGAAAAGAAGGCCAAGCGAGGCTCCATCCCTGGTGGGCTCATTTACTAGCTGAAGCAGGAAATTATCCTCTATACACTACAGGAATCTCCTAGATTCCTGGTTACGGTCCAAGGTAACATTTAAATTTATTTTTGTTTTGGATACGTGAAACAAAGTCCAACTGTAGACTTGCACTGTCGGGTGCAAGCAGATTTTATCTGACAATTGACACAGGCAAAAATGTAGAGCCAGGCAAAAGAGGGAGAGAGGAAAAGAAGATATAAGAAAGAGAGAGAAAAAGTTGTAAGAAAATGGTAAGAAAGAATGAGAGAGAGAAATGGAGAAAAAGGATAAGAAAGTGGGAAAAATGAGACAGAGAGAGAGAGTCATCACCAGGGGTCCAGCTGTCTAGCGAGGTTTTTCAGGATGGCACTGATTCTGGACAGGGTCCAGTGCAGAAATGGTGGTGGGTCAAGAGATGATGCCACTCAGAGCATGGACAGCAATATATACCCCTGAGTGCCTTTTGCTCTGAAGGGGCAGCTGTCAGTCAGCCAGGGTCGTTAGAAGGCAGGCTGCGTGGAGGGG
The DNA here is from genome assembly GCF_003957555.1 of Calypte anna. Taxonomy (NCBI): domain Eukaryota; kingdom Metazoa; phylum Chordata; class Aves; order Apodiformes; family Trochilidae; genus Calypte; species Calypte anna. Next base: position 63,984,890 of record NC_044244.1, on the reverse strand, counting down.
AGCAGAAGGGTGTAGTCCTCCATCCAGTCATCAGTTCTTATCTTCTGCCAGATGCCATTCCTTCTCTCTTCCAGCCACTTTAGCCAAGTAAATAATCGTGCCTCCAGGGGCATCCCAGCATTGAAGGTTGGCCCTCAGAAAAGGGGAGTAGTCTCCACCCATTCATCAGTTCTTATCTTCTTCCTGGTGCCATCCTCACTCTGCTTCAGCCTCCTTAGCCAGGTACTTTGCAAGTACAATCAAGGTGGCTCAGTCATGCCTAGAAGGATGTCCCAGCATTGAAGGCTGGCACTCAGAGAGGAATAGACTCCACCCAATAGGTCTTATCACATCGAGGTGTCACCCCCTACTCATCTCTGGCCAGCCAGGTCCTCCACCCAAACCAATGCTATTAATTTTAAAATTGCTATTTTGAGACAGATGCAAATCAGCGAGGTCAGACTCACACAGGGTGCATGTGCAGAAATAAGGGTTATTGCCCTGTCACCCTGTCTGTAGGGGCCCAAGTAAACACCTGGCTTCGCAAGATATGCCAAAGACCCCCCTTAAAGGTGGGGTCAGGTGGCAAAAAAGATGCATGCTGGAAATGCTGTAAGCACACCCACCATCCGAGGACCACAATTTCCTACTCAGGTCATTGCTTGATACCAGGGTGGTGGTATCTTTCCTGTCTTGTTTATCCCTCTCTCCCCCTGTGTCTCTATTTCTAACCTCAGCACATGGGGGTAACATAGTTTCCAACGCTGTCAAGTTTTACTCTTTGTTGCTCTTTGTTAAGCTTTATTAGTTGTAACCTGTTGTTTTGACAATTTCCTTAAATTTTGTGAAACTGTAATCCATTGCTTTGAAAGTACCATCATTTCTAGTTCTACTAGTTGTGATCTGACATACTTTATAAATCTTACCCAGTTTTAAGTAAAGTTGTGTTTTTATACAAACCTCCTGGGTAATAATCTTACTCTGAGAATACTGCGCAGAGAATTCTCAATTTTAATCCCGCCAAGTGAGTTGTTAAAAGAGATTAATTAGAGGAGGAGGTTTGGACCCAGTTGTACCTATCCTCCTCTCTAAAGGAGTTTAGAAAGCTAGGGGATCCAGTCCAAATCTTCCTGGCTCAACCCCCACTCCTGGCAAACTCTGCCCATGCCTGCTCTGTGGGACGTAATGCTTTATTCACTCTGTGGGACATGATATCTTGTTTGGCTCACACATCTGGGGAGCTCTGCTCACTTTGTGACATGTGAGGGTGCCACACTCACCTTGTGGGTTGTGACAGCAGGAGTCCTGCTGTGTGTGTAAAATATATTGAGTCTCTGGGACCCCAAAGGGGAAAGTCCCTTTGTGATTTGTCAGGGCACACCTGCTTGCACTTTACTGAGGAACTCCAGCTGGGTCAGAGGCACCAAGTGTTTCCCTTGCAGCTGCCACATGACAGTCCCCAGGGACAAGTTCAAACCCTAAACCCCTTCTCCTCTGTCTGTCTGTAGGATTGGTTTAGCAGAATGTGAGGGCTCAGTGAGGGGAACGGTGTTGCTTCCTTCCAGAGGCTGGGCAGAGATCCTGTTGTTATCTGTTTCCCTTTCTTTGCTCCCTAGAAGCTCACTGATGTCTTTGGGGCACCTCTTTGCCTACTTCAAAAAAGCCCCTTCTGTGAGCTGCTAGCAAATTGAATTCACATGTGCTATACAGAAGCCTTCAGCTGTTGTCTCACTAAGTTACTAAATTCAGGGAACGCTATAGAAACAGGGGTGGGGAGGAAAACCATGGTTTAAAATAGTCCTGACTTACAGACTACTTCCTGTATTATACAGATATTTAGCCATGATAGAGGGAATTTAGGAGCTGAATGTTGAAGTCCTTTCTAATAAAATTTCTGCAGCAAAGACGCTGTGTGAGGTATCAAGTGACATAAGTGTTCTTCTTATTAACATATTATTTGTTCCTGTTACACCTTGAACTAAAGAGCCATCCCTTTGGGGGAGTGGCTAGAAGACTTCATGTCTGAGGAGGAGAATGATGACCGTAACCCCAATGTAATGAGCAGGGATGTTCACAGCCTCCTCTTTGTCACATAACAAAGATCATTTGGGTGCATCTTACTGAGGAAAGGTTTATGCTAACATGGATTTATTGTAGCGAGAGCCTTAACCGTCTTAGTTTCTCTGCTAGCACAGGTGAAGACAATGTGTGCTCCCACTCCTATGTCAGATACCTCTGTGCAGCTAGCACCCTGCTTCACTGAACCATGGGAAGGAGAAAGGCTTTCAGAGGGATTGAATGGAGCCTATCAGAGTGGTCATTGCCATCCCCACAGGAGAGGTCCCAGTTGCATACCCTCTGGACAGGTTATGGAGAACCTGATCATATGACCTGGCTTTGTTGGAGGCAGCACAGCTGCCCAGCAGTCAGGGCAGTGGCTTCCTGTGTTGTCAAGATGGATAGGTATGGATATCTGTAGGGGCTGTGAGGAGAAGAATAACTCAGGATCTTTCCTCTGACTCTGACAGTGCCTCTTGGCAATGGTTAAATTTAGTAATGTTTCTGTTCTATCGCTATCTTGGTTGGCATCTGCCTGGTAGAAGGGAGGAAGAGAAAGAACTCCTAAACCATAATTTGCCTGGAGACAGTGAAATCACTTGAGCAAAGTGCAAACTGAAGTTGGAGATTAAACAAGAACTATGCCTGACCAGACAGTAGAAGCTACTGAAACAGTATGCAGCTGAATTGGCTTTTGGTAATGACCTTTGTGAGAGCCTAGTGCTTGATTAAGACAAGCATATATCTTATTTAAGAATATTTTAACCTTTGCCTGTAGAAGTGAGTTGTGACACCCCGTTTCCAAAACAAATAATAGGCAGGAGTCTGAGACCATAAGGTGTGCTCAGATGAAGAGATAGCTAAAACTGAAAGACACAGTGTTTGGGTGTCCTGGTTTGGGCCAGGATAAAGGTGATTTTCTGTTTTGTACTTTTGCTATTAGCTAAGTCTCTTTAGGTAGTTGCATTTGCTGAAATTAACAGCAAGTTTCTCAGACAGTGTGTGCTTCTAGGATTGATAACACTTGATGCTTATAGTTACTGCTAGAGACTGGTATGCAGAGCCAAGGACACTGCTCAGCTCTGAGGAAAACATTTTACTGTCCAGGAGGATAAAGAGGTCCCACCTGAGCCCTCCTTTGGGGAGGAACAGACAAGATAGATGCCAGAATTGACCAAACAGAGTATTCCATCCCATACATGTCATACTCAGTATAAATTTGAGGGATCACGAGGGCCAAGCCGGATTTCCGGATTTCCTGATTTTCCTGCTTCCCTTCCTTCACCCGGCATCCTGGAAGGATCCCGTTCGTTCATCTGCCTGTGGTCCTGATCCATGCCAGCCCATATCTGTGTGTTCCTGCCTCCAGTTCCCGACTGCTGCCGACTCCAGGAGTCCAGCCTGGACTTTCCCAGGACTGCCCTGCAGCCTCGGTGGTGATGTGAGAGTTATTGGGGGAAATGGGGGAGGAATGTGGTATCCATTTTCCTGTATATTTGTATATGTTTAGTAATTTTTCCTATTTATCATTACTGTTTCATTAAAGTTGTGTAGTTTAGTTTCCAACCCATAAGTCTCTCTCCCTTACTCTCTCTCCTTTCTTTATCAAGGAGGAGAGAGACATTAATAGAGAGCGTCTGTTATTCGGTTTAATTGCCGGGCCAGTGTTAAACCGTGACATTGGGTCTCCAAGTATACCACCTGCTGAGCATTGTGGTGTAGAGTCACTTTGAAAAATGCTATTAGCTCCTGATAAATGCCACAACACTTCTAAAGTAATCACAAAAGCATTCCAGAGAATGCATCACCTACTGCAAAAGCTGGGATCCTGATTACTAAGTGTCCTGGCAAATAAAATAAAACATTGCATTGATGATCAGGATGAGATTCTAAAACTTTCAAGAAGTTTGGAACTCCACACCCAGTGTTTTAGAATGCATAAAGTACTCCACACTGGACCAGTAACTTCCACTTATTCATTGCATTTCTTTCACCAGTTCTTCAAAGACCACAGCAAGCAATTCATCTGTCATTTTTTGTCATGTTTTTGATCTTAATTTGGCCCCTGTTTCTCCTTTCTCAGTGGAATAGCAGGGTCCCTTATTGGGATGACTGCATGCATTTGTTTCGTGCATGAAAATTCCTGTTTCTGGTTTTGGTCCCAGTTCAGGATGAAACTGTGAGGGAAACCATGTGGGAGTCTGAATCCCACTAGACTGAGTAGTACTTATTCATGTTGCTTCATTTTAGGTACATAATTCAATATATCTCGCATAGGGAAGTTTTCCTCAAAAGATACAATTCTGGCATTCCGTAACATAGTTTAGTAATTTATTCATCTGGTTAATTAAATGCATATAATGCATACAGAGTATACAAGTTCGATGTGATGTTGAAGTATGAAATGAAACTGCCAATATAAATAGAAATCTCTACATGAAAAAGATCACAGAATGGTTGCTGATGGAAGGGACCTCTAGAGGTCATCTGGAGGGCCACCTAGAGCCAGTTGCCAGGGACTATATCCAGGTGACTTTTGTGAGTCTTCACAAACTCCCTGAGCAAGGGACAGTAGACAATATCCATTGCTCTCTCCCGATATTTATCAGGCCAATTGTTTAATCATAGAAAATTATCAAGTTGGTAAAAAACAACTTCTCCTTCATTAATCCCTTCTGAGGACAACTGATGATTTTCTTCTTGATCATGTATCTGGAAATGGTTTCCAGGACTAGCTGCTCCATCACCTTCCCAGGGATTGAGATGAGGCCGACCAGCCTGTAGTTCCCTGGGTCCTCTTTCTTGCACTTTTTTAAGATAGGAGTGACATTTGCTTTCCTCCAGCCTTTGGGTACTTGACCAAGTCAGCATGATCTACAAAAGATTATCAAGAGTGGCCTTGCAATGACAACTGCCAGCGGCCTCAGCACGCATGCTTGTCTCCTATCAGGAATGTAGACCTGGGCCTAGCAAGTTCTGAATCCTGTAAATCTGAGATCTTCAATCATTACTTTGAGTTATCTTTGAGTGAACATTCAAATGCCTGTACTGCAGACTCACTCTCACATGGTGCACTAAATAAAAATTGACATGGGTGGCAAAGTAGTCTGCTAGATAAAGCAAAGGCTGTTTCTTGCAGAGGAAGAACAATCTAGGTAAGTAAGGAATACTGAATGTTTCTAATGAGACAGTTATCTCGTTGAAACAGTTTCACAGAGACATGGAAAAGGAATTCTTATGCCTGCTGCAGCTGTACGCAATCTAATAGGATGCTTGTTTTCACAATACAGTTGTTTAGCCCCAAATGTGGAAAAATTGCATTGCTTTAATATTTCTCCTGTGTGTTTGCTTTTATAGGGGTGGTATTTCAGAAGAGTGAAATGTTCCTTTTGGATCAATCAGCTGAAGATCAATGAAGGGATAATAAAGCACAGAGCAGAGGCACAATTTTTCCATTGTCACTATTTGTTGACATGCCAGTAAGCAAAAGGTGAAGGTATGTAAGATTTGAACTTTGAAAACTCTACTGACTCAATATGCTCCATTATAAGCTTGCATATATTGAATCATAGTGGGTGTACTATGTATATTAGAGCTTGAAGAGGCTTACATGAAATATACAAGAAAGAAGACCAAGACTTTCTGCATTGCAGGGAGTGGTAGGGCATTACTACAGCTGATCATATCTTATAGGACAATTTGTCTGTGATTTTGGGAACAAAAGATATCTCTATATGACCTCTCCTAAATATATAGCATAGAAAGGGGTGGCCTATTGGTAGACACATGCAATGAAGTGTTACAGAGAAAATTCTGTGCTCAGAAGAAACAAAGTGCATTTCAAAATTACTCCCCATTATATTCTTCTTCAAATGAGTCAGTTCCCACTTCTTCATAGTCCTTTTCCAGGGCGGCCAGGTCCTCTCGGGCCTCTGCAAATTCTCCCTCCTCCATGCCTTCACCCACATACCAGTGCACAAAAGCTCTCTTGGCATACATCAGGTCAAACTTGTGATCAAGCCTTGCCCAGGCCTCTGCAATGGCTGTGGTGTTGCTCAGCATGCAGACTGCTCGCTGAACCTGGGCTAGGTCTCCACCAGGAACTACTGTAGGAGGTTGATAGTTGATCCCAACCTGGAAACAGGAGTATGAGAGAAGGTTGTAAAAAGGCAAGAACAGAAAGAAGGCAATCAAAGAGCTGAAAAAAAAGTGAGTAAAGTTACAGATAATGAGGTAGAGTATGCCTCTTCAGAAACTGCAAGATGGCAAATGCCATTAAAATCAACGTCAGAAACAGTATGATATTTCTTCATTTTAATGTATGTATTATTCATATGTTTAATGTACTCTGTTAACTTTGTAGCTTTCTTAATAGCTACTCAATACTGAACACAGAGTTTCACCAAGATACTCTGTAGAAACTAATACAGAAAGTTAGTTCCCAGTTAAGAGTTTTTACTCTAAACCAGCTATTTGTATGGCAGATGTTTTTCCACTGCTAATGTCTGTATTATTGTTGAAATTATGTTTCCCAACACTACTATGTAGCCAGTGGAGAAAGGCAATGTTATATTTCTGGATGAGGGTGTTATCATTCACTAAGATCGGCATTTCCTTTATTAATTGTATTGGATTTTATATTTCCTTAGTTTTAGGTGATGCTTCAGAGGGAACACTTACTGTTTGTTTTTTTTAAATATTCAGGTCTGAAATTAATGCTTCTTAGATTTTAACTCATAAACACTTCACGTTACCTCTTATGTAGGTACTAGGAGTCTGTGTCAACGGGTCGTCCAAAGGAGAAAGGGTATATTTATACATACACATGTGTCTTACGTTCCTTTGTCTCAGAAGTGGAAAACATGCAGTGACAGACTGCTTAATTTTTAAATACCATTTTAAATACTTTACATACCAGTTTCCCCTTCAAACATTAAAGAGAGGCTGCTTATGCCAGCCCCACTCACCTTGAAGCCTGTTGGACACCAGTCAACAAACTGGATATTTCTCTTAGTCTTGATGGCAGCAATTGCTACATTGACATCTTTGGGAACTACATCACCACGATAGAGCATGCAGCAGGCCATGTACTTCCCATGCCTTGGGTCACACTTCACCATCTGGTTGTTGGGCTCAAAGCAGGAGTTGGTGATTTCAGCCACTGAGAGCTGCTCATGATAGGCTCTGTCAGAGGAGATGATGGGGGAGTAAGTTACTAAGGGGAAGTGGATGCGTGGGTAGGGCACCAGGTTGGTCTGGAACTCCATCAGATCCACATTAAGGGCACCGTCAAAGCGCAGTGAGGCAGTGATGGAGGAGACGATCTGGCTGATGAGGCGGTTGAGGTTGGTGTAAGTGGGGCGCTCAATGTCCAGGTTTCTGCGGCAGATATCATAGATGGCCTCATTATCCACCATGAAGGCACAATCTGAGTGTTCCAGGGTGGTGTGTGTGGTCAGGATGGAATTGTAGGGCTCCACCACAGCAGTGGAGACCTGAGGAGCTGGGTAGATGGCAAACTCCAGTTTGGACTTCTTTCCATAATCCACAGAGAGGCGTTCCATCAATAAGGAGGTAAAGCCAGAGCCAGTGCCCCCACCAAAGCTGTGGAAGATCAGGAATCCTTGCAGCCCAGAACAGGCATCAGTCTAGAAAGCAAAAGAGAAGGTGAAAGGATAGGGGCTGAAGAGGAAAGGCTTTTCATGTGCTGAGTGAGCTTATTTTGAGCTGAAGCAGAGAGCAGTTATCAGCAAGATATGGCAAAGATTTCATGTCAAGTACTGGTGCTAATCCTATCCTTTACTTCCTTCACTGGCTAAACTTAGAAAAGTTTGACTCTTATCTGTGGAGCTTCTATCTCTGAACTTCACGCTTCTTTTAGTTAGTCTAGCTGAAACTAGCAAAGTAGAACTGCTGAATTTACCCTTCTATAGCAGTATTGCTGCTCCAGGGCTATGCTAATGAAGAGTTACATATTCAGAACTAGTTTTTAAGACTATCTGAAGTATATATATACACGTGGTAAGATAACTACTGGGCTTTTCTCCATTGGACTGGTAATGACGCCTTTAGGGTAATGTCTTGAGGTTTCTTTTCTGACTGATTAGTATCATCTATAGTTAAGAAGCTATGTGTTCTGCACGTCTTCTGCAGAATCCAAACTGCTGTTTCAAAACTACTGGGACTTACCAGCTTACGGACACGATCAAGCACAATATCAATGCTTTCTTTGCCAATGGTGTAGTGGCCACGGGCATAGTTATTAGCTGCATCTTCTTTTCCAGTGATCAGCTGTTCTGGATGAAAAAGTTCCCGGAAGGTGCCAGCCCGAACTTCATCTGAACATGAAAGAGAATTTGTTAGAAGCTATATGGCTGTGCACGAGTGCTCAAAACTTCTGTTTGTTGTGGGCACTGATGCAATCTTAAACTCACAGGAGGTCATGACATCAAAAACCTGATGCTGACCAAGAAGGGAAAACTGTTTCCTTAGCATTTTTAAATTGTTTCATTCTGCTGTTTTCTGGTGCTGGTTTATATCCAGCCACAGATATTATCTTGTCATGAACTTGTCAGTTGTACAGCCTTGTACCGACGAGAAGTCACCACAAGAACAGTGTGAAGTAAATCAGTTTTCCTCAGGTGCCCCAGTTGTTAGAAATCCTTCTGTTCCTGGGGGGGGAAGTTGACACTTCCCATTTTGAATCCAAGCCAGAGACAAGCATAATTCACATGGCAAAATGTCACAAGAAACAAACCCAAAAGTTAAATGTTTTTGCAAAAAGAAGTCATACAAACCATGTGTGCTAGCTACTAAACTGCTGAGGAGCCTGATGCCCTGATGTTTATAGTACCTATGGAGATAATTGAGTTTTGGCAGAATCTGGCATTCTGTGTCACAAGACGATTAATTTAATGCTGCCTAGTGCTAGATCAAGATACAAAAAGTGTGCTCCTTTTATCAGTGGAGACTGGTGAGACTATGGTGATATTAGGAAGAGTAAGCTCTTTTCCATTTTCCAGGTCGATTTCTCTACTGACCTACTACAGTTGGTTCCAAGTCCACCATTACAGCTCGAGGCACATGCTTCCCAGTGACTGTTTCATTGAAAAATGTGGTGAAAGAGTCATCATTGTTAAGTTTGTTGTGCAGATCCTTGAAGGTGCCATCTGGCTGAATGCCGTGCTCTAGGCAGAAGAGTTCCCAGCATGCATTTCCTATCTGAACTCCAGCCTGGCCAACATGAATAGAGATGCACTCACGCTAAGAGGAGAGAACAGAGACAGGGTCAGAATAAACAGCCCACGTTAGTCCTCCTTATTCCTAATGGCTACTTTTTCCCAGTGTATTGCTTTCCCGAGAAATGGTGAATTGTCACGGTTAGCATTTCACTTCACTATTTGACCCCATGACCACAATGAGACAGTACATATACACACAAGATATTGGAACAGTTCTTTAAGAAAACTGGGACCTTTGCACTGTAATATATGGGTGCATGAAAACAGACAGGCAAAAAAAATTATTTCAGTTAACAGAAACCTCACTCTTCCTCCCATAGAGTGGCTCTGCTGAAAAGTACATCACTGTTGAGTTTATTTTTATTCCTGGATGGAACCTGACACAGCCATGTAACCGCAACCTTATGTAACCCAAGACAGGTGATGCCTTTTGGTCCTTTAACCCTCTGACAGAAGGCTAGAGTGGAAACTTGGAAGATCTGCTTTAAGCAATATTCACCCTGGGAAGTTATTTCAGATTCTGTCAGTGAAAACAAATGTTCCTTCAAGCTCCTGAGCAGCTACAAATTTGACATTGTAGGTCCACTGCATATTCAGGCAATGTTATTGGAATATAGTGTGTTTACTTGTGTAATTTTTGAGCATAGTTCTTGTAGTAGCCAGGGACTTCAGTATAAGAAAACCAGCATATATAACACCAGGCTAAAATAGACAGGTGCCAATTACTCAAAACTCCTTTACAGCTGGAGAACAGGAGCACAAAAGACCTAGTGTTGGATTTCTTAAGCTCAGATAAAGAATTATTAAAAAGATACTTGTGAGTTAGTCCAGAAGATTACCACACGGTGCATAGCGAAAAGCAGTTTTGTAAGGACAGAGTGGTTTCAGATGTAGAGTTTTCAGCTTCAGTCTCTGCTTTGGAACAATTGTAATTATAGTCTTCTGAGCTCCATCTTTGTGATCTCAATGGTTGTCCTGCTTTGGGCACTGTTAAACCGTTACAATGGTCATGTCTATACTAGAGAGTAAAAAAGATAGTTCATAGCAGTGAACACTGTCCTGTGATTACCTGTGCTGACTGATACACACTCTCTGGCACAGTTTTGTCTTATGCAAGTTCATACTTCTCCAGAAAAAGCTGGCATCATTCAGAATACAACTCATTGTCAAGAATGGCTTCCAGTGAGTAGCTCACTAACCTTTGGAGACAAAACGAGAATTCAGATGCTTAAATACACAGCAGGCCATGCTACCTGGCTTCTACCTGGCTTCAAGGCCACAGAATGCTCCTCATTCATTTTTGTTTTGTAATATCTCATTTCAAGATGTCAAATAACTTAATAATTGAATTAAATTTGGCCAGGTTCTTTTTCTTCTCCTTTTCCTTTTTCTTTTTCTCTTTTTCTTTTTCTTTTTCTTTTTCTTCTTCTTTTTCTTTTCCTTTTTCTTTTTCTTTTTCTTTTTCTTTTCCTTTTTCTTTTTCTTTTTCTTTTCCTTTTCCTTTTCCTTTTCCTTTTTCTTTTTCTTTTTCTTTTTCTTCTTCTTTTTCTTTTTCTTTTTCTTTTTCTTCTTCTTTCTCTTTTCCTTTTCCTTTTTCTTTTCTTTTTCTTATTCTTCTTCTTTTTCTTTTTCTTTTTCCTTTTCCTTTTTCTTTTTCTTTTCCTTTTTCTTTCTTTTCCTTTTCTTTTTCTTTTCTTTTTTCTTTTTTCTTTTTCTTTTTCTTTTTCTTTTTCTTTTCTTTTTCTTTTCTTTTCTTTTTCTTTTTCTTTTTCTTTTCTTTCTCTTTTTCCTTTTTCTTTTCCTTTTTCTTTTCCTTTTTCTGTATCTTTTTCTGTATCTTTTTCTTTCTCTCTCTTTTTTTTTCTTTTTCCCAGTTCTACACCTGCTTTACCTGCAGAATCATCCTGTGTCCTGTGAGTAAAATGCTTCTAACCAGAAAAATAAATCCTCAGGCAGAATGTGTGACCAGCACCACCTCTGGAGCAGTGTTTTCTTCACAGCTGACATGTATTTCCATTTTAGAAACACTACTGAAGGTATTTTTTTAAGAAACAAGTGGAATTTTAGAAATCACCATTGCTCCAGTTAGTTATACCCAGAAGTTCAAATGAATATGGAAAGCCAATTTAAACATTTCTTTCTATTACATATATTATTTCTATTCAGTACTCATTTGTAAGTTGCTGACTCTGCAAATGCACATGCAGCAGTGTGTGTAACAAGCTCTCAAGTGTACTTGCACAACCCTCCTTTTCTCACTAGACCTGTGCAAAACTATCCGAGTTATTTTACTGACAATATGCTGCAATGGAGTTGCAATCTGAAGGATTACTCAGGAGATACTGAAGGCATTTTTGGGCTCAGAGAATTCAATTAACACTGATTTTTCTCAGGACAGGCTCCTGCTTTTCTTTTAAATCCTGGTGTAAATCTAGTAAGCCTGGCAGCAAGGAAACTTTTTAAAAAAATGTCTTTTTCCTTTTAAATACAGCAATGAGGACAGATTACTTTTTAAAACATTATCTTTTAGAGTGGAACTACAATTAGAAGTCAAGCAACACTTGGAATCTAAAAAGATGCTTCACTCTGTTCCTCAGATCAGTAGAGGAATTGGTCTGTTTTTTCACAGATGGAATTAGGGAATGTTGGCTTAGAAAGTTAATATTTTAAAGCTTAGTATAGGATTATAGCTGAAAACTGCAGAACCAGTTCCTTTCCTTTTAGACTGATCTTTCAGCTGTGATGATTTGACACAGTATCTCCACACTGTCTTTTGAGCCAGGACTCTGGCTGCAGCTCTCGCCTTCAATTCCCATCTTTTCCTACCCAGCATTAATTTGGAAATACTCTTCAAGAAAAGAAGGAAATAACAAAAATATTTCTAATTTTGCATGGTAAACAGCTTTAAAATAGGAAGACTTTTAATAGGGAAGAGAGTGGGTGTCTCTGAAGTCACAGGCAGAGTAAATTGATCTCTACATGGTATTTAAATTTGGGGCTTACTCCAAACTCGTGTTTTACATCCTACCATTAATGTACCAGGACCTATCTTACAAACTGTAGTCCTGACCTTTTGTTTACCCAGAGACAGTGGAAAGGGACAGGTTGTTTGTGACACTAAACCTGGGGCACCCTTGATTCTATTAAAAAAAACCAAACAGAATACTGGCTAAGTATTTACTGCACAAAGGCAGACTTTAGGCTTGCAGATATTCCCAGCTATTCCTGAAACACTGTTCCTCACTACCATAAGTGAGCTCACGGGGAGCTTGTGGAAATATTTATCTTGCCTGCAAAATGAACACTCTCATTTTGGACCAGCTGTACTGGTAGAAAATAGCAGTTTTATGCATCAAAGTAAGACTTGTTACTAAGCATAAATTGGATTAAAAGTTGAAACGACTTTTTCACACTCTTAAGAGGTTTTGAGAAATTCCTACCAATTTGTAATAAACCCCCAAATCTTAAAAATGAAGGGTATTTCTTTACTTAAACACACATGTATAAAAATATGCACTCCAGAAACACACAGGTATACACCATGTAGCTATGTACGGTACAGCCACAGGGGCTGTGTTAATTTAAAGCAAAGAGGTAACTAACTTTTTTTGGTTTATTTCTAAAAAAAAAATATTATCTCGTACAAAATGTGTGTTGAGAAAATATACTAACAACAGAGAGTACTAAAAACCTAAGACTCCAGAACTGTCTTATAAGTCTACTGATTAGAGACCCTTTAAAGAAAACACTGATTCTCCATGCCCTGCAGCTCCAGTGAGGTTTTCTGACATTCATTTCCCATCTTCTTCCGTGGTAAGTGGTGCATGAGATCAGGGTTTTGTTGCACAAACAACTGATAACAACAGCAAATCCCTCTGCCTTCCCCCACCCACAATCTCCCCTGTCACCTTAAGACTGGTATTCCCACATACCCCCTTACCATGGTGTCTCCAGTGATGTTTCCTTCCCTTTGGGATCAGCTGTGGCAAATCTTTGCAGGAGCCTGGCTCTGGGCTGCAGGGTGAGAGGCAGCCTGGGCTCAGCACCCAGCACCTGCTGCTGAGCTTCAGTGTCAGGGTGGAGTGGGGAACAAGTCACAGGCTCAGCACTTCTGCCCGCGGCATCACTGCCTCCTGCCCTCCCCACCACCCCACATATGCAAATTTATCCAGACAGACAGGGCTCAGATATGCCCCAGATTTCAAATTTAGTCCTGCCTGGTTTGGCATGCTTTTTAAGTCTGAGTGGGGCTGTGTAACATGCCACACATTATTCTTTCTAGCACTTGAGTATTATCCATATATATCACCTCTAAGACACATCCCAGTTCCCTGTTCTGCCAGTACATACACATCTAGATGAAAATCACTCCTAAATTCCAATACACCAAGAGGGTGTAAAAAGCCAATGAATGATAAAGAGGGAGGTAGAAGAAAATAAAATAAAATAAAACAAAATAGGGGACTGGAAAGTAAATATAGTTACCATTCTGAAGTGTTCTCTACCAGGGCTCTTAAATGCTGGCCTGACTTCTTTCTGTCCTTACTCCAGCTGCCTCTCTGTTCATGTTTCAATTTACTTCAATAGCTTCTCTTTCTGTGTAGTCATCTGGGCTGTCAGCAGTATGGGGCAGTATTCAGTGCAGAGTCAAACCCATCTCTGCAGACACAGAAAGAAATCTGATTCTTACTGCAAGACCTAGCTGGAGGCATTACACAAACATTCTCACACTAAATGAGGGCAGTTGCCTCCACCATTTTATTGTTTGCTGCTTCTGCACTAGCTCAGCATTGGACAGCAGCAGCTTCTTTCAGTGGAGAAATTCCCATGCTTGCAAAGCCTAGGCAACAAAGAGGAAGGTACACCTCATTGCTTGAATGTCAGTATTATGTAAACCTGGGCTTTAGAAAAATACTGTTTATTATGATATTGCATCAGTAGAAATCTAAATGAACAACTCCTATGTTTTAGGTTAGTCTACTTTGATATGATTATATTAATAGATTGTTCTGCCAATGTTGGCAGCTGTCTAAGGGCCTTCTTCTTTAACTAACACATACATTTTAACAGTGTGGAGTACTTCATATGTTTTTTATAAACTCATATTTAATATGGCATAATCTTCATTTTTCTGAACTTTACATAAGCCTGCAAATCACTATTTGATTTTGGCTGGAAAAAATGTACACATTTTTTACAGAGGAAAAATATTCATTATACTTTCTATCAGATGTTTTCTTTAAAATGAGACCCACATTTCTCCAGAAAACCATGCTATCATTGCTTTGAGGATGAGGAATAGGTTGTTCTAGTGTTATTCTTCCAATATAGCATAGTAACATTCCAGCCAAGCTCCAGCATGCCAGGCAACCTGAAATGTTAAAGCTGATGTGGAGCTCTGTGCAGAGAGTCGCCTCAGGAAACTGTCTCACAGCAAATTTAGAGGGACACCTGAATGCCCAGCATGGGACTGTGCTTCCAGGGATGGGTGAGTTCTGCTGACTCCAAAGTCAGCCTCCACACTCCACGTCATAGAGACATGACGCAACGTTTTTCCTAGACCTGGAATCTTGGAAAGAAAGTCATCTTGCTCGATGCTGGCATTCAACCTGTGTGGGCAGATGGTGAGCATGTAGGGCCACCTCTCTGTTCTTCCTGGAACAGGCTTGATATGTGCCCTGCATGGGTGGAGGGTCTGGTCAACACCAGCCCACTTCATCTTTTACCTTGTAACACTGGTAGATGATGAGGAAACGTAAATAGGGCTGATTGTAAAAAAGCTCAGCAGTGGAGTCCTGAGGTATGAATTTGGCATAAGAACTACAGTGGCTTTGGTTGTGCTGTCAGAGTGCTTGTGAATAGCCCGTGCTTCTTGGGGCGACGTGGGGTCTGCATGCAGCTGGTATGGTGTGGGTATGCTCAAAGGACTACTCGTGCACATGGATGGGTGCCATGCCACAGGTGCACTCCAGAGCAATTGCAACATAGCAGTGGATTTGTGAGGTAGTATCTCCAATTGCTTATGATTCTATCAATATCAGCCTTCTAGAGGGATTTAAAAACACAAAAACCTGTAACACGGCCACACAAAACCTAAAGCCTTTTTCTCTATGTAAAAATAGAAACACCCCCCAAAATAATATTTTTTTAGTAACATAGAGTTTAGAAGTACTGTCCACCAGATCTTAGGCCAAGAGAACCACCAAGTCCTGATATCTGTAAGTTCTCTTCTAACTAAAGATCAAAATATGTCAATAGGCAAATAAAGGACAGTTGACTTATCTCCTCTACTAGATAAATACATCAATCCCTACAGATTTGCTAAGTGACTTGCCAATAGTGCCAGAATTGTGGATTATTCTAGAAGAGTAATGTGCAATTTTATAATCTCACAAAACTCCTAAGAAGTTCTTCAGTGACCATACAAAAAACACTTCGTTTAATTTTCTGTTTGAAAGTCTGCACATTTTCCACACATTACTGTACTTCTTAAGGTTCAGCGATTGAAGACATAAATGCTTCCCTGTGTACCCTGTAGAACTCCATTCTGGCATTCTGTTGCCACCTACTGGGAGGATTGACAGCATTTCCTTTCAATCATTTCTGAAATTAGCCTCAAGTCTTGTATTTCAGTGTCCACATTTCAGTCATTATCCCTGAAAGACAACTACGCTATGTATTTTTGAAGTTACTTTTAAATAAAAATTAATTACATCTTAGGATACAGTTTCAAAATAGTTATTTCCTTTTTTCCTAAGAATTGTCATATACAAAATTTCTATGTATGTGTTAAAATTGTGGAATTAGATCTGGACTTGCAGAATTATCTTCCCTAATATAGCAAGTTCAGAACTATAGTCACTAATATAAAGACTAGAAATTGAGTTTGCAGACAAAAAGCCAAATTGCATCAATGAAGCTTGTTGATGTGCCTGCCTTTGTTTATGAACTTTTAGCAATCCTAATACAAACTGAGCTACCATAAAGGAAACAATGTTCCTCGACAGTATGGATGAAACATAATGCATTTCTGTAGCCCTGCTGTAGTTGTATGTGTTAAGTATGTGTTTCAGTGAAAACATGGATTTAAAAAAAAAAAAAAAAAAAAGAAGAAATCCATTTTTGAAAGAGCTGTAATAAATCCAGTACTAAAATAATAGTGGTATATATTTGATCTCTCCTCCGTTTTGTCCAAGGTGTCTCTTCATCAGTGCTAAGGGAAACTTTCCAGGTAACCATGAGCTCATAAGCAACTCAGGCACACACAGTAAGGTCAGCACAACATGCTTGTCTTGCTCCAGCCAGCGTTCAGGCACAGGGCTGCTCGACAGGTACATCCAAAAGGACACCATTTTCTTCACCTTCTGTTATCTTCATCACACATATCACCTTTTCACCACTATTCTTCTGCTAACTTTACAATTTGATAATTTCAGCTTTAGTTAGTACCCCTAGTAAGCCAACATCCCCTTCACTTTCTGTTGATAACTTAAATCCCAGGCGAGGGAGTACCCCTGACTCCTTTTTTACTCTGTGTAATGCCTGGCATCTTCTCCTGCTCATTAGTTTAGACACAGGGTAGGATTTGCCAGCCACTTTTCCTATTCCCTTGTCTGCAACATCCAACAGTTTCACTTGTTATTCCACCAGTGTAAACTCAGGCCATGGCTGTCCACCTGCCTGCCTACCTTAACAGTTCTAAAACCCTTAAACAATGAAAGTATACAAAAGTATACCTTATGAAGACTTAACCTGTGAAGTCATAGCTGGTGTTCACAGACATCCTACCTGTAACTAACACACTTTGTTTGTCATTCTTATTTATTGTAATTGCCAGCAAGTCTGATGGACATGGTAATGCTTCTGTCTTGCATGCCACAAGCTGGTTGTTTTAAGGCCCTTGTCTCAATCATAGATGTTGTTGATTTAGGAGTTACCACAGAAGTGTCAGCATACTTGCACCTCCAGACCAATCCTATTATAACTGTTACACAGTCCCTGCACAAGCGTGGCATGCTCTTAAGTCCTGCTAAAGCTAAGAGTACCCAAATTTTGTCCTTGCTCATGGCAGCTAGCAAAATCACACCTTCTACTCACCCTGCACTGTGCATTCTGTAGAAGCAAGGGCATCAGGACAAGCTGTATGTTCTTGGCACCAAGAGAGTTCTCACTGTGGCTTGCAGCTTTGAAACATTGTTTTCAATTAGCATGATATAAAGAATGAGCACCATGGGTAACTTCTACATATGTAGTGTCTGTAGCATTACCTGGGGCATTTTGAAGCAGGACTTCCTCAAATATAATCCTAAAGCCACATGACTGTATCTCTCTATTGAATAAATTATAGTATAAATGACAGAGATACTTTTAGGATATATTAGACAAAAATCTGAAGCCTGTCACCCTCTAAGGCAAATGGACTAATGATTAGCTGGTCATATATTGTTCATTTAATGCCTAGTGATCTCAGAGTGAAGAATTCATCCTGTTTATAATCTACTATGATGGCAATGGACTAGTGGAGTGCAAGCTAAGCAGAAATACAGACGTGAAAAAAAGAAGACATCAAAACACGCTAATGCACAGGAAAGGGCAGTATGAATTTTAATATTCTTCTCCTTCATTTTCTTCTTCAAATGAGTCAGTTCCCACTTCTTCATAGTCCTTTTCCAGGGCGGCCAGGTCCTCTCGGGCCTCTGCAAATTCTCCCTCCTCCATGCCTTCACCCACATACCAGTGCACAAAAGCTCTCTTGGCATACATCAGGTCAAACTTGCGATCAAGCCTTGCCCAGGCACCTACAATGGCTGTGGTGTTGCTCAGCATGCAGACTGCTCGCTGAACTTGGGCTAGGTCTCCTCCTGGTGTAACTGCAGGAGGTTGATAGTTGATCCCAACCTGCAAGTAACAATAGAAAAGACAAATGAATAACAAGCATTATGAGAAAAGGGACAAAATTAAACAGGATAAGAAAATTGTAAAACCAATGGTGGAAGGAGGAAAACAGGCAAGGAAAAATCCAGAGCACATCAGTGTAAAGTCTAATGTAATTCAAGCTATTTTTTTTGTGCACAAGTCAATTCCTTACCAACACCCAAGGAAAAGAGGGGGAAAAGAAGAGGGGGGTACACTAACTAGAGCTGGACTCCAAGTGAATGAAAACCTATAAAAATGTCACTCTGCATGGAAAAATTTGGGACCATAAAAAAAAAACTTCTCCTTGCAGAGATGTCATAGAAATGTTTCATTCCCAGGACTACTACTAGTAACTCTTACTTTTTTGTTTGGTTGGTTTGCTTTTTTTGATATCATGAATGACACTCTCAAATGTCTCATTGTCTTCAAAGTATAAGCCTTACCTTGATCTTTTTTTTTAAATCCAATTTCTTTAAGTGTACAGTCCTATAGGCTGACATTCTTCTGTTACTGAATATAGAAATACAATATACGTTTCCATTTATTTAAATATTTAGAAGTCCATGTCAATGGGTTGTCCAAAGGAGAACCCACATCTCTCTCATGTTCCTTTGTCTCAGAAGTGGGAAAGATGAAAAACTTAAAACTGTAGATACCAGTTTTCCACTAGACTGAGCTTGCCCTTTGAATAATAAAGAGAAATACACGCCAGCCCTATTCACCTTGAAGCCTGTTGGACACCAGTCAACAAACTGGATATTTCTCTTAGTCTTGATGGCAGCAATTGCTTCATTGACATCTTTGGGAACTACATCACCACGATAGAGCATGCAGCAGGCCATGTACTTCCCATGCCTTGGGTCACACTTCACCATCTGGTTGTTGGGCTCAAAGCAGGAGTTGGTGATTTCAGCCACTGAGAGCTGCTCATGATAGGCTCTGTCAGAGGAGATGATGGGGGAGTAAGTTACTAAGGGGAAGTGGATGCGTGGGTAGGGCACCAGGTTGGTCTGGAACTCCATCAGATCCACATTAAGGGCACCATCAAAGCGCAGTGAGGCAGTGATGGAGGAGACGATCTGGCTGATGAGGCGGTTGAGGTTGGTGTAAGTGGGGCGCTTGATGTCCAGGTTTCGGTGACAAATATCATAGATGGCCTCATTATCCACCATGAAGGTGCAGTCCGAGTGTTCCAGGGTGGCATGTGTGGTCAGGATGGAATTGTAGGGCTCCACCACAGCAGTGGAGACCTGAGGAGCTGGGTAGATGGCAAACTCCAGTTTGGACTTCTTTCCATAATCCACAGAGAGGCGTTCCATCAATAAGGAGGTAAAGCCAGAGCCAGTGCCCCCACCAAAGCTGTGGAAGATCAGGAATCCTTGCAGCCCAGCACAGGCATCAGCCTGAAAGCAACAAGAGTAGCGAAAAAGTTAATTAACATGTCTTTAAATTATACTGTCATATAGAGATGGCAGGACCCATGCCTAGGGCATAGCACAGAAGCCAGCAATTTTCTCAGAAAATTCACATTGTCTGTTTTCCCCTCTAAACCTCAAGGTAGAGTAACAGTACAATAATGCTATAGCAACATTTGAGGTTTTCCATTTAAGTCTTCCATTCATATGAAAATTAAGATGGGATGTCCAGGCCCTGCATTTCTCTGTTCTGAGACAATGACCACAATAGTATAAAGCAAAATGTGAGCCACCATATGAAAAAAAAATCCCAAAAGAAAGAAAAACAAACCCTTGTGTGTTGTTTATTAACTCTCCCACCACCCTAAGGTCTTGCTTCCAAACTAATAGTACATACCAGCTTGCGGATACAATCTAGTGCTATGTCAACTTTGTCTTTGCCAACGGAGTAGTGACCACGTGCATAATTATTTGCTGCATCTTCCTTCCCAGTGATCAGCTGTTCTGGATGGAAAAGCTGCCGGTAGGTGCCAGTCTGCACTTCATCTGAACGAGAGAAAAAAGGTGGAAGCTGGGAAGAGATAATTCACTAAGTCTGATAATGTTTGCAAGAGAAATGGAGTTGGTAGAAAATGCTATGCAAGATCTGTATGTTGAAAAAGAGAGTACAGAGTTGAGGAGTATCACTTGAGATGTTCTCAGTTTTAAAAATAAAAGAACAGGGACTCTGCTCCAAGCGTAATTTGCTGTATTATACAAATAAACTAATTTATCAAATGAGGGCTGTGCCATGCTGTGCTAAAATTTCAGCTCTATCAGAACCTTCAGGGGAAAGTGTGGGAAAAGGATATTTACAAGAGTAAAACAGTGATTTCTCTTGAAAAGCTTCTGTTGCCTGATTCTTCATGCTCTGCTTTTACATCTGAATGTCAGGCAAAGGAAAAATATCACCACAAAAAAAGACCAAAGAGGAATCTTTTTAAGAAAGACAAATTGTAAAGATTTAAGAAAGATAAATGGACAAATTTTCCAAAATTAGCTCTATACTGACCTATTACAGTTTGCTCCAAGTCCACCATTACAGCCCGAGGCACGTATTTGCTAGAGCTTATCTCTTCAAAGAACGTGGCAAAAGAGTCGTCATTGCTGGGTTGGTCAATGAGGCTGCCATTTGGCTGAATGCCATGCTCCAGACAGAATAGTTCCCAGCACGCATTGCCAATTTGAACTCCAGCTTGGCCAACGTGAACCAAGATGCACTCACGCTGCAAGAGGAGGACAAGGAAAATGGTGAGAAGAACCAGTGAATATCCTAAGAGTCTATAAGCTGATTTTACCTGAAACCCGAAATCAACCAATTATTACAAAATTTTCCAAGAGAGTGAAATTAAATGGAAAATATTCCAGCACTTACTTTCAAATAGGAAGAAAAGTATTTTGCTCTGTGTAGGAATAGCAATAATCACAACAACTAGAGATGTGGAGTCATACCTATCACATGATGTACAGTACACAGGATCTATTTGTAAGTGCACATCAGTCCATACAGATAGAAAAACTGTGTACAGGTACACAAAATAAACAGCAGTAGGTCCCAGCTAGGGAATATGAGCCAACTCCAATTATCCAGGACAAGACACAGCAATGCTACCCTATTGATATATAAAGCATGGAGAATAAACTATCTTCTCCTCTTACAACCTTCTGTTGAATATGTATGCTGGACAGGTGAAAAACAGGTTTGTAGAAATTAAAGGAGGTAGAATTAAAGTGCCTTTAGTACTTCAATTTCAACCACTGATTGTTTCAGCCCATTCTCTGGGTACCTTTAATTACATTTTACATGGGAAAAGTTAACTTGATACTCAAGAGCACCCTTTACATGTTAGGCTAATCTCCTGAGAAATCCTGATACATACACTTCTTGTAATCATGCTGTTCAGTCAAGAACCAGTTTCTAAAGTGTTTATTAATGTGTTGTGCACCTAGTTTAATAACAGAAATCTGAAACACAAAATACACTATCGTATTTTAGAAGGGAAAAAATGTGTCTCCTTCCATAGATTGTTATGCAGAGTTCCAAACTCTGTGAATCTAAAGGGTTCTCTCTCAAAAAAAAAAAATCCCTTGGTATATTTGAATACTAATCTTTTTGCAGATTTCCATCCAGTCTTACAGAGCACCTAGGGAAATGTCCACATACCTTTGCTCTTAAATTTTAATCCTCTCAAGAATATAGGAAAAGGCCATTAAACCAGTGTTAAGCATATTGTATTCCAAGTACATTCAAAGCAGCTTGTATCCAAAAAGAAAAAATAATTTATGAAGAAGCTAATACAATAGTTTGTACACTGTGAGAAACGCTTGTTGCCCCCAAACTGAACAACAACAAAAAAAGCCAGTACAACCTTCCCACCTTCACTCAAATCTTGATCAGAGTCGTGGGAAACAGAAGACCAAATCCATTGCTCATTATCTCATTAATAAAAATCTGATTCTTTTCTTACCATGGCTTTTTCTGCGTTGGTTCCTTCCTCGGCTGTTAGGAGCACTGTTTCCCTTGCTGTACAAGCAGCCTGGCACAAGGTGGCAGAGCACCCAGACCTTACTGGCAGGGATCCCACAGCATCCAAGTATAGGCAGTGGAGGTCATAATGTCTCTCAGGAAGCAGTCCCATTCCATCCACTCACCTGTGACATCAGCATCTTGCTATCACAGGACTCAGCCCCAGTGTGTTCTTATGCAAGTTTTCACAGTTAATTCTCCAAGTGAGACCTTGTGTAGGGGGATTGTTGTTTTTAAAACAAAATAATTACAACTGGTGTTAGTAACCAGAATGTTAACACATACAGACTATCTTCCCAAATAACTGCTTCTCTTCCTTAGAAGTCCTAATAACTGGTGAATATGATACTGATACCTGACTTAAACAGTTATTAAACATTTCAGAATTTCTTTGTTTAAGCTTTCAAAAGGTGGCACAGTTCTTAAATGGCATCTTTCTGACAAAGGTGGCTGTAGACAGATGGAAGACATGGAGTTGATTTGCCAAAGTTCCATTGATTGAAATCAGATAGCGAACAGGTTGAACTGCAAGTAATTCCACTTGACTATTTGGTCATCTGTGGACAAGGTACATGGAATTATCTTCTTGTCTCCTGGTTCTAAGACACCAAACCTCATCTTTCTGCCAGCCAATCCTCATCTTTCTGACCTCTGTTCATCTGATTAGAAACATCTGTTCTATAGCATTTCAGCTTCCTGGGCCAGTACAAGGATTTTTTTGTTTGTTTGTTTATAGCAAGAAGATTACAAACCAAAAAAGCAGACTATAATTTGCTCTTGTATCTGGAGTTACTAGCAGAAAGTTCATGCACATGTGTTGCACGCACACACACATCCTATCTGTCTCAGTACAATCCCCATGGCTATGCCTTTTCACTCCATGATAGAATGAGAGTGCAGAATAAAACACAGCTAAAGATAAATACTGGGTACTTTATTCTTGGTAGCATTGGTCTTGGCCATCTCAAGGTACATAGAGATACATTTTTAAATAAGTAAAATGCTGGATCTTTCACGGAAAGTAAGTATGACTCCCTGAATTCCTATAAAAATGCAGTCTTATAGCCTACAAACATCATCAAATTCACACCGAACAACTCCGAAATATACCTGTACAAGGAGAACATGTAATGAAACATTTCTGGAAATCCCTTGAGAACTGTGAAGCATCAATACTTTAGATGCAAAAGTTTTTATATACTTAATCACCACATGAATAAGCAACTCTACAAAGACATAAATCAGTAGTAATTTTATTGTGAAAATTAAATATTGCCATATTAGTATTAATTGCAAAAAAACTCCTGACCACTTGTTTCTAACTTCTTGCCCTTTCATGATGAATTAAATACAACACATACAAAATCAGTAGCACAAAAAAAAAAAGTGAAGGTTACCAACCTACACTTAAAATCAAGTTAAATGTTGAAGTCCTGGTAAATAGGTGGCTATGACATTTTACAACATTCTTAACATAATGTATGGCCTGTCCAGACCACTGGTCCCAACTCCTAAAATGCAGCTCTGCCATTTAGCTAGAAGTGTAAATATAAAATCAGAGTGAAAAATTATTATCACATAATCAGTCAATTTGTTAGGAATTTGACCTGACTTTAAAAGTGAAGTTTGCTATTTCATTAACTGGCTTACAAAGTACTTAAGCTGAGGATTTGCCAAGTATAGGGTCAGAAGACAGAATCTAGTCTTTTCCTGAAAGAGCACAACTCCATGTTTGATTCTGCCTTGTTTCCCATCCACTGCTGGTTGTAAAGCTGTAACTCTACTAATAGTTGAATTACAACAACTACCGAAAAATATCAAGAGCTGCTCTTCCCTGTGTTCACAGAGTATAGAAGAAATAGC
Organism: Calypte anna; assembly: GCF_003957555.1. NCBI lineage: Eukaryota > Metazoa > Chordata > Aves > Apodiformes > Trochilidae > Calypte > Calypte anna. The sequence goes on along the minus strand of NC_044244.1, from coordinate 63,960,852 downwards.
ACTTAAATAAGGTGAAGCATTTTGTGCTACCTATCCTCGTGTTAAATCCTAGCAGAGAAAAAAACTTTGGGGAGAGATATGGGATTATTTTGGGTTTTACTCTGAGACAACTAAGCAAGGTCATTACGGTATTCATTAATGACCTGCCTCAGTTTATCTGACATTAATATTGGAGTATTTCTCTACTGGAATAATCCAAGAAGAGTGCAGACATGGAAGTGTTTTCAAAGTGGCCAGTATACAACAAAGGTACAGGCTGCACATGGTTTAAGGGCACCAACAGGCTGCTATCCTTGTGAAGAAAACAAACAGCCACCACCTCCGCATATGGTGACTCTGCTAGAGAGAAAGTAACAACCTGAAGGTTGTTCATTTCAGAGGTTTAGTGTGTTAAGATAGGATTTACTGAACAAAACTGCTTTCCTCAACATTCTGTAGTTTGGACTGATGCCAGTCAGCCTGCATCCCTTTGGCACAGGTGCTGGGATGGCAGGTTACTTGTTTGCCTTGTCTTTACTTTTTAACTTGTCTCTCCAGTACATTTTAGTTTGCTCCAGTGGAAGGACTATTTAAGTAGCACAGTGCTCTCTCCTTTGGAATTTACCCTTTGTCAATTCATGGTCGGTAGATGGCTGGGAAAGAAATTAATGTTCTAGGCCAAACCTCCAATTTCTGCCCCATGTGGTCAGAAATGGGGTAAGTCTGGGGAGATTTTCTGCAAAGACACCAACATACTTGCCACAGTTCTGGACAAGGTTTGGGGATCTTAGAGAAGTATCTCACATTCCACAGAATTATTGCAGCTGGAATTATCTTTTGTTCTGAATGATAAAGCACAGCTAAATGGCACCCATACAAACTATGACTTCAGATATTCAGGATGGAGAGATAGGTGGATTCTAGACATACACGGTCTTTTTAACATCTATATAAACAAAGTAAGAGGTAAAAAAACAAAAAAAAACCAACCCCCCCCCCAAAAAAAAACCAAACCAAAAAAAGCAAACAACATCAACTTCAGTTGTTCAACTAGCCAGTAACATAGAATACAGTTTTATAAAAAAATCTATTTCCTTGCCACCAGCATGTCCTCTCAAGAACTATTATACATTAGGCAAACATGAAGTACTGTAATTCACAGTTAAGAAGTGCAGGTGCAGCACTTTGTGACCCACTACCTTGGCTTTCTGGCTTCAATAGGACTAAAATCATCAGGAATACTTGGCATGGTTTAAAAATTCATACACCACCACTACCTATCTGAAGAAAAAAAGTTGTCACCACACAGTTCACAGGTGTTCATCTCAGGACACTAATTTTAGCTGTCCTTGAAGAGCCTATTAACATCCTCAAGATAAGCTAACACTTTTACAACAGCAGAGAAGAACACATTCTTTGATGGAATACACCTAGTCTTGAATTGGAGGCCTGTGGATTGGTGAATATATGGCTGCCCAAGCCTGTCGGAAGAGCTGGACCAGTTTGTAAATGAGCGGCAATGATGTGGGAGAAGCTGCAGAGCAAAACAAAAAAAAGAGCTTGTAAAAGAGCTTTTAAAAGGTATAATTAAGATACACAAAACGGATACAGGAACAACTATCCCAACTAGGGTTAATCAAAACTTAGTTGTCTTATTTCCTTCTGTTCAGTTCAGTATTTGTGCGCTGCTCCCATTCCTAGGACACCTTCTTCAGTATTTTCCAAGGGCCTATTTGCGGAACAGCTACAGAGCACCTGCCACCCAGCCAGAGGGGGAACACTCATATTTTCCACACCCCAGCTGCCACCTCTAGACCATGGGACCAGCCCATTCCTCCATGACAGCAGCAGCCATCACTAGTGAAACACCAACATAAGCAGAACTAACACGAGTACCCTGTAGCTCTGGACAACTCTCCACTTTCCTGACAGGACAGCCCTACAAGGCACATACTCTTCCAGAAGATATGCATGTTGCATGTTGACTGAGTCAGAGGCTGAGTCTATGACAGCTTTTTGTGACCCTGTTTTTGTGTCTCCTAAAGACAAGACATTTACACAGACCAAATCTACCAACATCAACCATTTTCTTCTCTGTAATCATAATGAAATTTAGAAATTAGGATATCTTAATGCTGTACCTGGATCTAATCTCACCACCACCAGGTAAAGCAGAAAAGTAGCCAAGAGCATCTTTTTGTAAGGAAGTAAATAGAAGTGGCTTGACATGGACCTGAGTGCTCGACGTAGCAATGTCAACACAGTCAAGAGCTTTTGGGACAGAGCACCTAGAATACAAGAAGAAAAAGGCTGTTAGGGCAAAACAAAAAAATTTTAAAAAGTAGTCACATAGATACAGATAATAAGATAGAAAAGACCATTCTTAGATTGCATGAGAGTTGGGTTGGGTTTTTTTTTAATACTAGGGAACAGAAAAACAGTTTTGAAATACAATTTATTATAACTTTTTTTCAGGCATCTATTTTTAATATAAAAACACAGTAGTGCCAGATTCTCTCCTGGGATGTAACGTCAAGTGATTTACAGTTCCAGAGGAGAAGCAGTACTTTAAATGCCAGACATGCATTGTTCTACATGGGCTCAACTGTGAAGGGAGGCGAAACAGAGTACATAGAGCCAACAAAATGTACCATTAAAGGACTGCTGAGTGTTTTTAATTTCTCTTTTGTAATATGTTTTTTTAAATAAATGCATTTATTCCAACTTACTCTTGAACCTGGGAAATATTCTCATCTCTTTACATTTGCAGAGATTAAATATGTTTTATGATTGCCAGTAAATAGATCAGTAAGTCTTATATTTCTGTGCTACCCAACAGGACTTCTTCATGGCTGGTTTGTTGTTACAGTAATCTTTATACTAATAAAATATAGCAAGTATTAATGATGCAAAGGACCCAGTAACTTCAAATAAAATTATAAAAAAAGAAGCACAAACAACAAAGGGATTACCTACCCAAAACAGATTCTGTTGCTGCATCTTGGTGTTCTTCAGCATCTGAGTGCATCTTTTCCTCTTGAGTCCACTGACATCTGCTTTCATAAACAGTCCCAAGCAATGCTTGCTGCTGTTCACTGTCAAAAGCGTCACAGCCACATACAAGCTCTTCTGTCCCCTCAAACCGGCCCAGCGGAAGCAACACATGCAAGAGGTAGAGCTCCAGCAATGAGCCATATTCGGGGAGGCTCTTATTCGTTTCATCTCCAAGCCAGCTACTGCCAACCTCCAGCATCACCTGGGGCTCTCTCACTTTGCTGTATAACAGGATACTTAAACACAAGGGAAAAAAACTATTAGAGAACACTAACTCTTTGTGAAAGTCAAGATCACTGACATTTACTACCCATAAACAGCTATCAAGTATCAGGGTCTACACCTAAAGCACAGATTTCTGAGGTGGACAATAGGTGCAGCTATGTTATTGCCTCAGCATCACTCCTTTTGAACTTTATCACCACAAAGCAATCTGTAGGCATACTCCAGCTCACACAGGTCAAAACCAGACCTTCTCAGGTTACACTTTTATCCTCACAGCACACAAAATTAAAATATCACATATTTAAATCTGGATGGCTACTAAACTTGATTAATGGAAACCCTGTGTATCTGACAGACACAGACACTCACCACAGCTCCAGAACTTTTGGAGGCAGATGTTGAGGGACATGGTAATACTGTAGGACCCAAGACAGAACTTCTCTCCAGCGGTTCATCTCAGCCAGCGCCTGAATCCCCACAACACAAAGGGAGCATTTCACTTCTGCAGAACTGGTAATGGAGAGACACCTAAGTAAGTACTTCTTGCAACCACGTTCCCCCTTGCGTCCCTTCTAGTGAGTGGCAGCCCAGCCTAGTGTCCTGGTTTGGGCCAGGATAAAGGTGATTTTCTGTCTTGTACTTTTGCTTCTAGCTAAGTCTCTTTAAGTAGTTGCACTTGCTGAATTAACAGCAAGTTTCTCAGACAGTGTGTGCTTCTAGGATTGATAACACTTGATGTTTATAGTTACTGCTAGAGACTGGTATGCAGAGCCAAGGACACTGCTCAGCTCTGAGGAAAACATTTTACTGTCCAGGAGGATAAAGAGGTCCCACCTGAGCCCTCCTTTGGGGAGGAACAGACAAGATAGATGCCAGAATTGACCAAACAGAGTATTCCATCCCATATACGTCACACTCAGTATAAATTTGAGGCATCACGAGGGCCGAGCCAGATTTCCAGACTTCTGGATTTCCTGATTTCCCTTCTTCCCTTCCTTCACCCGGCATCCTGGAAGGATCCCATTCGTTCGTCTGCCTGTGGTCCTGATCCGTGCCAGCCCATATCTGTGTGTTCCTGCCTCCGGTTCCTGACTGCTGCCAACTCCAGGAGTCCAGCCTGGACTTTCCCAGGGCTGCCCTGCAGCCTCGGTGGTGACGTGAGAGTTATTGGGGGAGAGGGGGGAGGAATGTGGTTTCCATTTTCCTGTATATTTGTATATATTTAGTAATTTTTCCTATTTATCATTACTGTTCATTAAAGTTGTGTAGTTTAGTTTCCAACCCATAAGTCTCTCTCCCTTATTCTCTCTCCTTTCTTTATCAAGGAGGAGAGAGACATTAATAGAGAGCGTCTGTTATTCGGTTTAATTGCCGGGCCAGTGTTAAACCGTGACACCTAGGTACTCCATACAGTGCTCCAACAGCCCCTTCACCTCCTTTCCCTCTCCTTCTACACTTCGCCCCCAATAAAAATGCAAATTCGTCTCCAAGAATATGCAGAGTCCGCAGCTCTAGGAGGACACAGGGAAGGCTCTTAGGTCCACCTCACTGCCCTCAAACACCTGCAGATCCCTTAAGCACGGAAGAGGAAAATGTATATGTGTTGGTATCACATAGCAGCCAAAGACAAGCCAGGTTTTACACAGCTGCTAACTCGCTTTTTAGCAAAAAATTCTACCCTCCATTAATTTGGATAATTAAGAAAAAGCTAAGCAAAATCACAAGTACCACCGCTGGTATAGCCATTCATGCAGGTAACATTTATATCCAAGCTTAAGAGGCTCCTAATTCCTCTTTAAAAAAAAAAAATCCAGTTGATTAAACCCAAAAAGCCCTCTTTTAAAAACAAAAATAACCACCAACTGAGCAGACACTGCCTTCAGTCAGAACTGATGCCGAGGCCACTGCCCAGAGCCGGCCTATCCCCGCTCCGCACCCCCGACGCCCCCTCGCACCTCTCGGGGCTGGAGCCGGCCCCGGGGTCCAGGCTGTCGCATCCCGCCTCGCACTTCTCCACGGCGGCAGCGAAGTCTCGGTGCAGCACCAGCAGATCCACCGCCTCCTCTAGCAGCGAGGCCGCCTGGGCCGAAACCGCGGGCCAGGCCAGCGGCTCGTTCCTCATGGCGCCGGCGGCAGCGGGAGGGCTGCTGTTGCTGCTGCTGCTGCTCTCCCCGCCACCCACCACCCGCCGCCCACCTAGCTCCGGCTCCAGCGCCGCCACAGCTTCTCCGGAATTTGGGTTCGCTCTGCTCGGGCAGGGACTATCAGTCCCGGAAAGCCGTGACAGAACCTCCACACCACCGCCTCCCGTCAGTGGAAGAACCGCCCCAGCGGCCATCTTCTCCCCGCCCCGCGGCCTGGCGGGACGTGTAGTTTACAGGCGGCGGTGGAGGAGCGGCGGACAGCGGCTGCCGAAGCGAGGGAGTGGGCCGGGTCTTCGGCTTCTCTGTGGACCGTCCAGCCCGCTGCCGAGGCGGTGGCAGAACCGACTCTCTGCGAGGATTAGTGGTTAAAAAGCGGAATCTCTAGGAGCCCTCCTCGAAGCTGTCACGACAAGTTGGGGGATCACGACGCTTTCCGCCGGGACGAGGGTCGGTGCTGGTCCGTGCCGAAACCTCTCTCAGTTTCCCACTCGTGCAGCCGCCGAGGGGGAACGGCCAAGGCAACACTCTCCACCTCGCTGCCCTCGTTACCTGGCGGGGCAGAACTCCGCAGCTGCCGCTGCCGTTCCCTCCGCGGCCGCCGGGCGTCAGCCCAGCCCCAGGTCTGGCCCTGCCGAGCAGCGGCCCTGCAGGCGGCCGCTGCGGATTGAGGCAGCACAGCTGCGGCCCTGCGGGTTTCCTCGCCGCAGGCAGGCAGCAAGAGAATGAGTTTGGGCCGCGTAGTGAAGGGAGATCGCTCCTCCGCTGCTCCAGCAGCACGGTCTGAGCAGGCTCCTGGGATGGTGGATGCCGTCCTCTTCCGGGCTTCCCTTCCTCCTCGGTCCGGGGCCTTTTCGTCAGTCACGAAGTTTTAGGCACATCACACTGTTAAAGGAGCTGGAGTTCCGGCGTGGCGTGATATATGATGTTAATGAATTTGTATTCCTAACCAGTAAATTCAGAATTAAACTAAGAAGAAAGTGAATATGAGGCTAGACAAAGCAAATGAGACCTATAATTTTCCACAAAAACAGTGTAAGCAACACAAGGCCTTAACGAGACTAACTTGTCTCGGCGATAATTGAAGCGTGGGCCTTGTTCTTAAAACAAGGCACTGCCAAGGCTAACTAGGCACCAAAAGAATGTGAACATCTGCACAGAGACAACATTAAAATGCCACAACAAGCAGATAAGGGAAAAATTATGGCTAGGGTCTAATTTTGCTCTGTAACAAGATCATGAAGTCGGTGAAAACAAGAAAGGTAAAGGGCTCAAGTTTGAGGAAGACTTCTTACTTCATCCAAAGACCCCCTAAAGACCCCTGATATCTCTCCAAGAGAGGACTCCGCCCAGACTCCGCCTAGAATCATGAATATTGTAATAACATGATGTAACCCTATGAATATATATGTAAACCCACCCCTTTTTAGTATTCATAGAATTGTAATCAATATAAGGTAATTCTAGAGTTTTAGAAGGGTGCGTGTGAGTGGAGCGGAGACTCCCCATGCACCCAGCGCTGCTTTGCTTACTGCAATTTCAATTTATTAATTAAATTAAACTATTAACCGAATATTGAGTCTCGGTCATTTATAACAGTGGTAACAGCACCTCCATCAGTATCCCTAGAGGCAACAATTCACATTCTTCCTTCAGTTGTTATTTAAAAGCAATATATGCTGTCTTGGTTACAGGATAGTTACGGCAATCAGTGCAAGCTGTCATCAAAAATAAAGCTCTACAGGAGAGGCAGGACTTACATACTTTATGTTGATCCCCTACAACGATTATTTATTATTTCATTTAAACAAAATAGGCTGATACAGAATGTGCTAAAAAGTGAAACATTTTAAAAGGGAGTTTCTGTGTAATTTCAATATTGAAAGGAGGGAAGAAAGCATGGAGGGTATGATCAAAAATTTGATCAAGAATGTTCTTTCTATTAGAATCTGTTTCCAGAAGGCAGGACTGTGCACCTGCTCTCCACAGTAGCTGCAGGAGCACTCCTTCATCAGCTGCTTTTTCACAGCAGTGCGTCCAAGGGGCCCACAGACTGTGCCATCAGCTGTCGAAGAAGTTCCTGGAGTGCTCAGGCTAGTTAGGGCAAAACCACAGCACAAACATTGAAAAAAGAAGGCCCCTGCAGCTAAGCAAAGGCAGAGGTTAAGGCGTCTCAGACTTCTGTTTCTGTTGCTTGGCACTTGCAATTTGGAAAACAACATTCCTTTTTGGGAACTACAAGTCCCAAAGTGCATTGTGGGAAGAACATGTCTTGTACCAGCTAGTGCCCAGCACAAATTCCCAAATATGGATAAGGAATCAATTTTGAAAAAGACTCACGCTGGCTGGATACTCCCCACTGACACAGAAAAGGAGCAAGACAGCACAAAAACAAGGTAAGCTTGTGATATGTAAAGATATTGCTGGATAATTTATCTCATGGGGAGCAGCCAAAGAATATTCAGTCCCAGAAAAGGGCAGCACAGCATTGCAGTGGTGATGTTGGAGTTGACTGCTGCAGTGATGGAGGTGACTTTTGAAAAGGGGAACTGTTGTTACAGGTGGGGAAGTGAGCTGCAGGAGGAACAGCTGCAGGCTGTGTCAGATTCTGTTTCCCTGCAGATGTTCCTTTGTAATAAAAGCCTATGGGAAGATGAACTAGCTGCAATACTCATGCTGTTATGTTAGAACTGGGGAAGGGTTGGGTGAGAGTTACTAGTTGCTCTAAACAGAAGAGCTGTATGAGTCACAGGATGGTTGTTTAAGAAGCCAAAGTGGAACAAGCAGCCTTGTAATACACATAATTATATGCAAAATTAATTTCTCTGTAAAGCATGGTAGATAGAATGTTTTTGTACTTCACCCCTCCTCCTTGAGGGGACAGTGTAGTGCCTTGAAGGCCAATCCTCCAGCAAACCTCTGACCTGCAAATAGTAGCAACTCAGTAACAGGATTGTTTACCTTCAGGCCAGAAACTATTACCCATTTTATTGGCGATTTGTTAACAAGCAAAATCACATCATTTCGAAATAGAATCATCTTACTGGAGCCAAGAGATGCTTTAATTCCAGACTCGGGCACATGCAAAGCCTTGGAGGTTGACCTGGTTGCTGACAGCATCAGCTCCCACCTCTGTTTCTCTCCCCAGCCCACGGGTATGTTCTGGTGCAGCCCAGATGCATCGTGTGGACTCTATTCTGCTGGGTGACGTCAAGAGCAGCTGGTCAGCCTGATCTGTCATCCCAGCCCCCTCCTCCTGCTATGTAGGGTCATGGAGCAGCACAAGCAGTAACAGCACAGTGCTGCAGATGTAGGAGGTGCAGCCCAATCCCGGAGAGGTGCCTAAAGCTCCTTGGGCTGGTGAACCAAACTCTTAAAGGGACACTCATCACCAAATAAGAATGGTGCTGGTTTTTACATCTTTCCTTAAATGTGAACAGCTTCAAGTGTTTTTCAAGATGAAAGGGCTGCTCTTGTACCTGGATTAGCCAGCACAGCAGGCTGCCTGTGCCCCTGGAAAACAATATCAAGTAACCAGAAAAGCTTAAGTAAAAACAAACTTGCTGTCAGTGACAGGTAGTAAGAGGGAGTAATGCAGTGCATTTTGTGTCCCAGGTGGGATTTTGATGCCTGCCTCCTCACCTTTTATCTGGAGTCAAGTTTTGTTTTGGCTTGGTTTTTTGCTGCTGTCATCCTGGTTTTTGATAGGAAAAGAAAAGTGAGTTTCAGAGAGGCCTTATTTGTGTCTGCATCAGCTATGGATTCACAGGTTCCCCTCCTCCCTCTGCTGCCAGGCAGTTCAAGGAGAGTTTAGAATTACAGGCACCTGTAACAAGGCCTCCTGAGGTAAATCGCCTCAAGTATTAATCCAGATCTGACCAGTACACTGTCACAGGGCCAGAGGGCTGGCAATCAGTCTTTTTTGTGGTCTCTTCTGTGTCAGTAGGCTGTTAATAGGAGATTAGCAGCATTAGGGAGACTTTGAGTTAGAAACGGTGAGGCCCTATGATCTGATTTCAAGAGAAAGAAACCCTCCTACACCCATATAAAAACAAACAGAAGAGCTGGACATTAAAAAAGGCTTTATAAATGCAATTGAGAAAAGGACAGTTTCTAGGAAAGATGTGGAGTTTTGCGGTACTTGGTAGCTTATCTATAACTCTTTGATAAAGCAATGAGGTCCATGGAAATGACAGGTTCTGGTATGCAGCACTTTGTCCTTATCACCACGTGCTTTTGTTTGGATCTGGCTAGACCATGACATGCCAGAACCTGTAATTCACTTGCAATTTCCATCAGCAGTACATCCTCTTAAGTATGAAGATAGGTGTCTACAGATCCTTCAATTAGCCCAGATTTAGGGCTCCTCTAGCTCCTGGCAGGCAGTCCTCAGAGCCCTTGGTTGGGTGAAGGTGAATGCTTTCTGGCTGTGTGTTGAACGGATGGCTGGTTGTCATGCTCTGCTTTTTTACTTCACAGAGCTTTGTGGCACAGAATCAAACCTATTTTATTGCTTAAAAGGTAGAACTAGTAAGAGGTGACTCACCTGATTTTGAGACCACCTGCTGATGTTCCTAATATACTGTACATAAAAGCATTTGCCTCTTGGTTTGGCCACATAAAACCCTGTATAAACAGCAGGCAAGGATGGTAGAAAGCAGAAAAAGAAGCTACAGGGGTACTCAGCCACACTCCAAGTGGGGGGTATCACATAACATAAAAATATTAGTATATTCCTGTTTTAGCTTTTATCACAGGTGCACAAATGCTGTATAAGGTATAGATACTGGAAATTGGGAAACTGGAAACACAAAGTTCTTTTCATAACTTGTTGAAACTTGAATTTTACTCAAATAATGGCAAAAGTTTTCCAAAACAAAAGGCAATTTTAAGGTGATTAAGCCTCTTTCTTTGTTCCATATCAAACAAAATACCAGCCTTGGCAAGGCAGCAGTAGAAGAATAACATCTGTTATGTTTGATTTCATTGTTACTGTTATAATAGTAATTATTGCTGGGTGGGGCACTTAATAGCTTTAAGGTGACCGATTTCAGGAGTTGGACTTGATGATCCTGATGGGTCCCTTCCAGCTCAGCAGATTCTATGGTTCTATGATTTGGTCAGAGGCCTAAGGCATCTTCTTTTCTGCAAGCAGTTATTACCTGTGAGAAAATACTAAAGCCTGTCATCATTGTAGGTCAATTAAATCCTGTTATTTTAGCACAACGTCTCTTTGCTCACTGATTTAGAGTTACAAGTCCTTCTGGTAGTTAATACTACTTCTCAGAGCCCCACCTGCCAAAATCAGTTGTCATCCATTAATCTCCACCTTTCATCTTCTCAAAAGCAAACTTTGTGCTCTCATGATTGGGAGAAGTACTTTGCAGTGTGAATCCTGAAGGTATTTATACCATAAGGCAAATGAGGCAATCTAAGAAAATTTTTCTTCTCATTTTTAACCTTGCTTCTTAACTTCTCAGAATTTTTTTTTTCAGTGTTAATCAGACACCAGTCCTTGATTTTCATTGCATTTTTACTGCAATTTATTGTTAGTTATCACTACAAGAAGGTATCTTGAACTGGAAATCCCAGAAAATGTTACAGAAAAAGTTAAAATCTTTTGCATCTCAGTCCGCCAGTCCTGGCTATTACCAGGGTGGGTCTTGTGGTGCTCACAGAAACTGTGATGACAAGGTTGTATTAGGAAAGTTAGTAGTGCCATAGCATTGCATGGTAGTGGTGCCTAAGCCCTGGAAGAGGTCCCACTGGGAAGGGTTTCTTTGCCGTTGCCTTTGTGTCTTGTGTTTCATGGTGAGCATACCCCACACCCTGTGTGCCTCTCTGGCAGGAGGCCTGCAGTGGAGAGGACTGACATGCTTGTGATTTTGTTCACAAATATTACTTTTTTTTTTTTTTTTTTTTTTAAATCCATTTTCCTCCACACTTTTTTATGTAGTTAGTAGAAGTGCAGCATCTCTACTGAGGATGATTTCTTCCTTCCTGAAAACCTGTGCGCTGTCTTAGGTTTGAGGCTATTGGTTATTAGGGTTATTAGTTATTGGTTAGAGTTATGTTTATAGCTTGTGTAAAAGTTATCTTGAGTAATAAAAAGTGTATCTTGAGTAATGTCTTGGCCACTATTTCTCTGATGAGATGATGTTCTCTTTTCCCCTGTTCCTCCCTTACTTGGTGCTTCTTCTCATCTTTCTTGCCAATACCAGATGTGAAGGTAGGATTAGGTGTCTAATTAGTTTATGTAGCCTTAGACATATGTGTTTACTTCTCAGCACTGGGGGAAGGGCAGCCTGTGAGGATTCTCATCCTTGTCTCCTGGGGAGTTTTTCAGCTTTGAGAGCAGGCTGAACAGGCAGGCCAAAATTTTTTAGACATATTTTCATTCCAGATGCCTGCTCATGGAGGAAGTTAAAAACCCAGACTGTATTACCAAATCTGAAATAATTTCTCATTTAGGGTTAGATCCAAAATGTTTATGTCCAAAAATGACTCAGTGTAGACAGTGAAAGAACTTGCTTGAAACATTAAGGAAAAACTAATGAACTGTAACTAATATCTTTTGGAATGTAGATGGGGCAAGTTGTATTTTAAGTATTTTTGGTTTATCAAAGTGAACTGTAAGCTGTAACTCTTCCATCTCCCACTGCAGCATATGTACCCAGGGCAATTCAGCATGACATTCCCATATGAACTTACTCTACACTGGCTCATTCAGAGAGTGGTAACACAATGGCTGGTGTTAGTGCTTGTTAGCTGCAAAGTCTCTGGCTGCTTTTAAACCACCACTGAGAAGGGTTTGGAGCAAAGTTGCTTACTGGTTTTCCATTGAAGCACTTGAGAGATCCTTTCAATTACTTTCAGTATGAGAATGATCTGGCAGTGGGGATGAGGGTGTCAGGGAGTGGAAAGGCCAGGAGACATGTCATGGGCCAAGGGTAAACCCAGGCCAGTGGCTTCTCTGACTAGAGCACAGTCACATCCAGGGAACCTGAGCTGGGTGGGCAATGCTAGGTGTTGCTAACAGGTTCCATCCACAGCACCTGGCAGCTGAACCTAATGGGTTCCATTCAGAGTCCATGCCAGGAGTCCCATCAGGAGCAGGAGAAGGCTGTAGACCAACCCAGGAGACAGACAGAGGACCACAGACTTACACAGCAATGGTGTAGTTCAGGGCAGGTCTGGGTGCACAGGGTGGGGCTTAAATGAACTCCCCTCATGAGGAGGAGTGGGCAGGAGGTGCAAGGGGAGAGTGTCCAGTGAGACTGGGCTGGGCATTTAAGGACTATTAGGGCCATTGCAGAGGGCTGTGACAATGACTTCTTACACTGCTCCAAGTGTTTCCAAGATGACTAAAGAACTATATAAGGTATTAATTTTTGTAAACAATTCTACTAATAGACTTTCACAAATATCTTGATTTAGCTAAAAATTAGAAGTTTCCTGGGTAGGTAAATTTCAAGTATTAAAATTATCCCAAGTCATCTTGAATGTCGAGTTTATTGACTAGAGATTTCTTCCCATATTTTTTTTCTCTCTGAGTGTCAGCTTCTCTTTTCGTAAAACAGGCATGATCACTCATTGGCTCTCCTACCTGGCAGAAGGCTTATTAGTTTTGTAGTTTAAGTTGCATTTAGGTATTCAAAGATATCTGGGCTAGTGTAAAGCAAAGGAGCGATATTACAGTGCAGCAGTAACACACTATCAAAACAAAATTACTTAAGAGCAAACTAATGGGAATGAGGTTTATGTATAAACTTTGATGAGACCTTCAAGGATGGAAAATCCCAGTGATTTGGAACTTAATTTTTCCACTCAGGAAGAGATAGCATCTGCCCTTGTGTTTCTCATCGAGTCTAAATATGACGAAGCACTAGAAGGGTGGTAGCCAGAGGAAGATGATAGCTGCATGCTGGTGTGTGAGGCTGGCACCAGGAATACAACCAAGTTGTGGTGTGGAGGTTGCTGTAAACACAAGGGGAGGTTAAGAAAAACAGGAGGTGAGGAGGTCATGGTAAATTTGAAAGGGAGGGTGGCTGGGCAGACATGACAGATGAGAGCTCTTGCAATTGGAAACAAAACCTTAAATAGCTTAAATTTGTTACTTGTATTCAAGAACACTTGTCCATGCCAGGAAGCAGCATCCGTCTTTCTGTGTCAAATTAAGCAGCAGTTAACATTCCCTGTGCACTGTGAGCTGCCGGAACAATATGTCTATTCTAAGCTCCCCTTGCAAGACTGTTTCATGCCAAAAGGTGTGTTTGCCATAAGAAATTCAATACTAGAAGGATACTCAGATAATTTTAGGAGATGGAACGAGTGCGCACTAAATCCCCAAAGGAGCTGAATCTGAAAATAGTCTTAGCAGGGAAGCATGCTCTGTAAATCATTACCAAGAGTTAGGCTGAAAGCATTAAAACACTTTGCGTAATATGCACATAGTTTCTGCCTTCATCGTCCAAGCCTCTGTTGTTTATTTCTTAAGCTTGCTGTGACTAAAGCTGGTTCTCTCGTCTCACTGTTCATGTCACAATTGAAGATTTAGACTGGTCAGAATTGGAACAATCATAAGACTAAATCTCTAGAGCTGCCCAAATCATAAGGTTGAAATAGGACTGTGAAGTATTTAATAGGCTGCCTACACATTGCTCAGCAAGTCAGAGGTTAACAAAGGACCTTATTCTTTGAAAAGATAATTGAGGCTGAAAACAAGTCAACCATCCCACAGCTAAGCTGTGGAGATCATCAGTTCTTGTGAACAATAGCTGATGATGTTTGGGATTCAGTGAGTTAAGTGGTTAATCCTATATAGAAAGCTGCATCCATAATGGAGTTTAAATGGGGAGATTCCATCCAATTCAATCTATTGGGAATTGCTTCCTACTGTTATGGTGATGGATATGTCTATAAATATAATGGTGGCCATCAGCAGATAAAATCTCATGGAGCTGAAAAGCCTCTCACTATTAAATGATACATTGATCTCCATGAAACAGCAGTAGCATGGGTTAATGAGCTACAGAAACCAATCCCCCTACTCTTGCTGAGTGACTGTTGCCAAAGAGAAGGAAGACTCATATTGTAGTTTCCTTCTTGAGTTGACAAAAAAAAGTCAAATCTCTAATGTACGTTTTGTACTGCCTATTCTTCTCCACAGGGCCGTTTCTTACATTTTACCGGGCACTCAGGCAGCATCTCATCCTTTGCTGCAATTTTTTCCAAACTTACCATTTGCTGTTCATATCAGAGAACGCTCTCTGTCAGAAGAGTTATGGCAAATCTGCCTTTGCAGTTTTCTTCAGATAAAATGGTTCCTTCTGCAGTGGCAGAGAATGCACTGGCAGGTTTCTGTACCTTTTTCCAGCACAGGTACTAATGGATAGCAGACAGGAAAACTTCAGTAACCACTGCTGTTCATCCTCACCTTTTTCTGTCACTTTTGCAATTTTAGCAAAAAAGTACTCACAGTCCAGGTATTTTTTTTTTTTTAAAGCTCAAAATCTTAAGATTTTTAGATCTATTATGCTATGCTGTAAGGCCTGAGTCATTATTTTCTACTCTCAGAGATGTTGGTACTGAGTTTGTGTAACAAGCACATACACAAAGTAGTACATAGACTTAAACCCCTGTATTTCATTTGTCATCCTGCCTCAGTAATGCCACAGTAACTGTATGTGCATATAGGCCACAGGACAAGAATGTCACCTTTCTGGTGCTTTAACTAGCTCTCCTGATGTTTAGAGATGCCAGCCACAAATGAGTTAAACCATCCTAAGTGGCTTTGATTTCTCTGTTGTTTTCTGTATCTTTCTTTTCTTTGTTGTCCATTTGTTTCCCTTTGTTTTTTTTTTTTCCTCTGTTTTGTTCTCTGGCTCCTTGCTCCTCAGTTGGTGACTTACTGCGGATCTCATAGTTTCTTGGCACTGGGGACCATGACTGCCAGTTGTGCTGGGCAAACCCCTGGACATCACTGTTGGAATTATCTGGAGAACTTTGTAAGAGATACTCTGTGTGGCCGCTCTGGCTGGCAACAGGTGGTGTTAGCAGTACTTTTCCAGAGCTGATAAAGAACAATACAAGAAGGATTAGAAGAAAACAAGACTTCATATTCCCCCCAAAACCATGTCCACAGCTGCTTACCGTGTGAGGATACAGAAGGAAGGCAGTTGTGAGTGCTTTCCTCTCCTCCTTCTCGCCAAGGATGTTTCTGCTTAGAAACAGTCCTATGCTTGTCTAGCAGTGACCTACGCAAGGAAGAAAGGAACATTACAGAGACTCTATTTCTAGACTTGTCCCTTGCTGCTTTTGTGTCCTTGAGCATGGGATGGTCTTTTGCTTTGGAGACCCTAGAAGGAGTTAAGCGGAACATGTAAGATGGATCATGAGATTCACCAGCTCAGACTGTCCCAGTTCCACTCAGATGGGTCTGCTTAGTTTAGTGACTCAAAGAAATAAGCTGTCATTACCTCAGAAGAGCCAGTGCACTAAGAGAAAATGATTCTGCTTGGTTTTCAGCCATATCAACAAAACTGTTTACCAAGTTCCAAGGAGTTATAATTTTGGCATATCTGTGGCCTGTTTTGGCCTGTTAAATGTTACTTACGAGTAAGAAGGAAAGAACTTGTCTTGACTCCCAATTACAAAGCAGAATTTGTATGCTTGACAGTTAAAGAAAAACAAAACAAACCCCGTATTTTATATGTTTACTTCACAGGATCTGGATAGACAATGGGTATGGAGCATACTGATTATGTGGGAGGGATACATACTAGGTTTTTTAAGTAACGTCTCTAGCCTCTCAAAACAACCACAAGTTGAGACATATGTATATGTATATACAAATATACATATTTGTAAATGGCCTGCTCAGAGTCTAACACGACCGTGCAGAAGCTGGGAGGTGGCCTTAAACCTCTTTTTAGGAGAGTGACATTTCTGTTGCAGACAAGGCTCCTATTTGTCCTTGCAGGCCACATTAACCATGTGGACTGTCTTCTGCTGTAGTCTATGTGCAGCCACTGTGGCATCAAAAGAGCCCTGGTTAGGCTTCCTAGAGGAAGGGCAGAATTACAGGTGTTTCCAGGACTTGATTGGGAAACTGATCTCCTTTTGGGATGTTCTGCAATCAACCAAGCTTCTGCTGTCATGCTGAGCCTCTGTCTATTCTCACCACTGTGCACATGCAGGCAGGGGATAGGTGCCGATAGGGGTTGAGCCTGGCAGCAAGGGGAAAATGCTGTTAAGTGGATGATGTGGTCTTCACTGCGGACTCAGGTTTCATAAATGACATGTGATGATGCCAGAAAAGCTAAAGTCTTGAAACAGCCACAGGAGGATGGTGTTGCTGGCTGCATAACTCGGACTAGAAACAAGAGCCATGGTAGCACTGGTTTCACTGCCTAATGAAGGGGAATATGAAAAGCAGAAGTAAGAGCACAGAGAGGAACAGCAGTGAAATGATTGGTAGCCTAATAAACTATTCATGCCAAGGATTTATGCAGTGCTTTACGTATCCAAAGTATTATGCAAAACATTAGTTGATTATCCTTAATTAATCATTCAGGTAATTAAATGGAAGGGGAATGAAAATGGTTAGAGGAAGTTTGGAGTATGCAGGCTTCCTGAAATTATTAAATGATTTTGCTGTCTTTAATGGAATGAAGAATTTCTTCCTTTAGGGCTTCAGTGTGCTTGCACTGTGAGTGTTACTGCAAGATTAATGGCCACCTGCTTAATTCCCTGGGATGAAAGATTATGTGCAGCACAGCCAAAGGCGTCTTGTTTGTTTGAATAATTTCAGCAGTTATATGGGCCCAAAAAATTAAAACTATCACCAGCTCTGTGTTTTAGGGCACAGAATGACAACCAGCTTCAGAAACATCTTTCATTCCTTTGATTTCTCACCAGCAGGCTGGATTTGTACACACTTCTTTGCAAAATCTAGAATACCATTGCTGGGAGATAGGACATAGTTATGTCATAACCTGTGTTTTTTACCTTAAGCATAAGGGAAAGACAAAACTCTTGTGTGATTTGATGTAAAGGAATTGCTGAACTAATGTGGCAAGCAAAAGACACTGAAAATACTGCAAATGAAATGCTAATTTTTAACGGGTTAATTATTCCCCTGCAGTAAGAAGATAAGAGTCTTTGGCAGAGAAACACTGTGCAATTTGATTCCTGACTGGCATATTTAGGTTTATGTTATCACGTGCTGCCCGCACTTATGGAGTGGAGTGTAAACTCCTGAGGGAACCTGTGAAGAGAGGCATTTTTGGTCAGCAGGACTGAATCACAGCTTTGCTGCTGAGCCCCTTAAGCTCCTGGGAGAAGACCTTTTCATGCCAGGCCAGTATCAGCACAGACCAAGCATATCTCTCTTATCTCCTAAATTCAAAGACTGATTTATTGTGTAAGTCAGGTTTTCAATTTGCCTGCAACATGAGAACTCAGTATCTGAGGCAGGTACAATACAAGCACGTGGTGCTTCAGATAAAGCCTTTAAGAAAGCCCTGATTTAATAGACTGCTAATTGCTCTGGTACCTTCGCTACCCTCCAAAAAGACTACAAAAGTCTGTTTTCCTTCTGACCCAGGATACTGTCACTTTGAGCAATGAAAGCTATCAATTTTTTTTTCTCCCTCCCTTTTCCTCTGTCTCATTCCCCTAGGGACAGATGATCCTGGCAGCTAGATCTACCCTGGGCTTTTGCCTTTTGTTTTCCTGTACTTTTCTCTTGGCACAACTCAGAAGTTTTCAGCATTGTGCTTCCACAATCACAAGCTAAAATATTTGCACAGCTGTCTAATGACAGAAAGGGGGAAAGAGAAAATCAACCCTTCTGTTACTTGAAAATTTTAAAATAAAACAAAACAAACCCCCAACCAACCAGATTTTAACATGAATTAATCATCAAAAAATCTTCCTCTGCTCTTGTTTAAGAGAAACCTCTTTAACCTTGCCTGGTTTCCCCCCATGTCCTTCACCTTCCTCTTCTCATACATATAAACCCACATTTTCATGCTTCTTTTAAAATTCCCATGGGTTGAAATGCCCATGGGACTCCATTGCCCACCTGTGCATAATCACTGTTGCTGGTGTACGGAAATAGGACCAACTCCCACGAGCTATAATGAGGTGTTCTTCGAGCAAATCTCTGACTGAAGTCAGTGGAAGTTTTGGCAGAAGGATGGCAAAACTAATTACATTCCTCCCTCAAGTATATATATTGGATGGTGATGAGAGATGAGAAAATACTGCCTAGAAAGAAAGTCCATTAATAAATGAGAAGTAGATGTGGGGAAGAACAGTTGATTGAATTATTTATAATGCAGTTATAAAATTGCTGAGTTGCTGAGCTTTCCAGAGACACATCAATGACATGCATAACCAAGGCAGAAGATAATGGGAGTATAGACAAGCAGGAGCAAGGATGTCCATGAAAATCAGGTGTTGAAATATTGTGGAAAAAGTCTAGCATATCCACAACATTTCACACAGAACACAGCATAGTGATAACTTTCTAATAGCCTTGAAAGCTGGTTGTGAGTTAATTTTACCAGCAGTGCACCAGAGAATTTCAAACAAAAAAGCAAATGTAGGCCCATCTTTTAAAAATATAAAAACAGCAAAGACACTTCCTAACAAGGCTAACTGTAGACTGGAGTAAAAAAATTAAATGCATGTTAAAAAAATACTGGATGTGACTGATGGTACAAGAGCAGGTAAACAACACTAGATCCCTTGGTGCAACCAGTGTAAGATTCAATTTGTCAAATCTTCGGTGGCTAAAAGAAGGAAAAGTAAGAAGCTCAACAAGCTCACTTCTGTTTCGACATCTCAAGTTCACATGCGTGGACTGCACTCCTACTACAAACAGTCCACGCCCTTCCTAAACATGTAAACACACACTCCCTGCCGTTATCCTGCTCTTGGACCATATATGCATCTCTGTCCATTTTCTGCCCTTTGCATCAGCTGGCTTCTTCCTTTGAATGCATGAATGTCTCTTCTGAACTAATTCCTCGGTTAAAGGTGTGTTTCCACCCTGGTCCACCACTTGTGGTTTGTTTTGGGGTTTTTTAAGGCTTTCTTGCTGTCCTCAATTGTGAGCTCCAGACAAAGTGTTTCTTTCTGTAAGGGAACTTCACAGCCAGGACTGTGGTCTGGACACTTACGAGTGAAGGAACTTTCATGTTCCTGCTCCTGTTGCCTCCTAATTGTTAGGAAAAATTAATGTGCTGTGGCTTTAGCCTTCCAGCTCAGTTTATTAAACATGTGCCCTCCTGTGGGCACGAATTTAGGGTAGCACTCTTTTTGTCTGTGGATGAGGCTGGAGTGTCCAGGCACAGGGATGTACTCTCTCTGATCTGGCCTGGATCCAACAGCCAGGATGTCATTTCCAGCTTCTTAGCCTCTGAAACCGTCTGTTTGTGAAATGGGGCTGATGAAGCGGCTGATGAGAAATTGGTTCGTATTAGCTGCTGTCATTTTTATACCCTCCTCTGTAAGTAATGGTACAGCACTCCTCATGATCCCATTAAATAGCTCCAGCTAGTGCTCTGACTGCAGGAAGATAAAGATGTAAATGGAAAAGGCTTCTCAGTGCTATAGGCTGAGCCCAGTCACCTCCCCTCCCCTATGTTCCTCTGTTGTTGTTATATGCCCTGCTAGCCCAGTGTTATTCCCTCTCAGGACTGTCTTCTTCAGGGGACACCTTTGTTTTGAATGGCTCCATGCTATCACACCCAGAGGCACCAAGTCTTTTCCACCAAAGCAAGTGTAAAAATATTGGGGGGGACCAGCAAAGCAGAGCAGATATATTTAATTATATGTACCAACCAGTATTTTCCCTATGCAAGATTAAGCGTGCAGTTCAGTTTCCGATCTTACTGCATTCTCATTTAAGATTACTGAAGAAGCAGCCATAAAATGCTCGTGATAACATGAATTTTTATAACATGCCTCCATATTTCAAGTAACCTTGTATCTGTGTTGAACAGACACTCCTTAGTCATAACTAATTTTAAACAAGCCATTGTGTTACTGTGCAAGGAGGGGGGGGATGCTGTTAAACTACAGCATCTTTAGTTTGAAGGCTCCAGACTTCCTGAGAGTGGCCCTGGGTGCTCTTACCCACTTTGCAAAGACACTTCTACAATGCCAAGTGTAATGGCATTGGCGAGGCCATCACTACATTTTGTAATGTTCTCTGAGTCACACATTTTAGAATCATGTAAGCATGACAGAAATATTTGTTTCTTATCTAAACAAAATTAAATTACAGTCCTTGCAGAGTTCAAGAAAAGCTGGAAAATTGAGTCTAAAGTCAGAGGCATAGATGACAAAAATTACTTGAATCATTAATATTTTAAAAGTCTGAGGGTTTTTTAGCTCATAGTTTTGTGAATCTGGTTTGTCTTTTCAACCCTTTTGGGTAATATTGCTGTTCTGAGCTAGTCCCACCTCTGCTGCTTCAGATTATAGAGGAGCAAAAGGTTACTTAACCCATGTCATGATATGATCTTTAGTATTTGAATTTTGGCATCTGGAGGCCTGTCCCTACCTAGCAACTTGTGATGGGTCACTCACTGTCAGAGAAAGCTCAAACAACTTGACTTAGAAGTGAGGATAGGAAAGCAAGTAAAGAAAAAAAGATAAAAGATGTGTTTTTTACTTCAGTGTGCCTGTTTTTTCCCATACTATCTATGTGTACAGAGATGTATTTGTTGCTGGTGTTCTGAGTGAGGAAATCCATTACCTTAAAAGAAGCACTTGGCATTCATAGAGAATAATACAGAAAGCAACAAAGAACCATTGGCAACATCTTATTAAGAAGATGAGATAGTCTGTCTTATAAACAAGTGGTATTATTTAACTATCCAAGGGTTTGCTTTCCAAAACAAGCCTGCATTGTTCATTGTCCAGCAAAATAACGCCTGCCTGTGCAGTCCTGGCTTCTTCCCTAACTACAGCCTGGAGTCTGGAAGTCTCCACTGCTGTGATCTGTCTTGCCTAACATTACTAATAATCATTAAAAATTTCTTAAACAAGTAGCATATGCTCAGAAAGGATAGGGCTAAGACTTTTTGATTGAGGGGACAGAACAAAGGAACTCTGACAGCCCTGAGCTTCCCTGTAGCTGTAACAAGGCCTCACACACTTGCACTTGGCCATGTCAGCAGAAAAATATCTTATTGCTCTCAGCTGCTCATTCACCTGCTCAGAGAGACAAAATTATGTCGTCCCTTCCTAGCACTTCTTCAATTTCTGGTGATCATCTGCTGATGTTCAGATGTTTACCATAACAAGGTTTATTTTTTCCTGTTTTCACATGACATGGTATTTCCTGGAGGAAATTACTGGTGCTCTCGGGGTTAATGCCAGGTTTCCTATATCATACAAGTAAGATTTATGGATGCTGTAGAGCTCCATGGGTGGACTAAACCGAAGTGTGTCTGCCCCAGGTAGGGTCGGGGAAGATAGCCTTTTTAAAATAAATGGGTGGATTAGCCAGGTTAGAGGAATCCTCAAAGAAGGAGACAAAACATACATTCAGTGCTCTCATTGCCACTCCCTTACCAAGCCACACGGGACCACTACTCAGTTACCGTGGCAACAGTGACGAACTGGCAGCCAGACTCATCATCACACACCCTCCCGAGGCCCGGTGAGATGCTTTGGGAAAGATGTACAGAAGGAGATTTGCATCCCAGATCCCATTTCTTTTTTAATTTGGCTTTACAAGCTTGCTTTTTGCAAGCCTAGAGAAAGTGAAAATTGCACAAGCTTTCCAAAGAGAAACCTGCATGGAGGCAGGGCATGATGAGTGGCAAAGGGTCTTTAATTTAGATGCCTGTCCTGAATAGGTGGGCGAATTATGAGCACCTGTCGGGGAGGATTTGACTTGAGTGAGAAGAAGGTCACTTATGCAGCCTTGCTCTGTGAGTACTGATCCAGCCAGCCTCTCTTACCTGCTGCTGAAAATGTTACTTATTGTTCGTTATGGACTATAAAATTCTGGGGTTTCTTGTTTTTAAGGGGAGGAGTTTTCTTTTGCGCTAGCTCTTCTAAATAGGCTTCACACAAAAGCTATGAATGCACTGCTACTGGATTTTTTTCCTAGTCGTGAAGTCCTGCAGGAGCTGCAGACTTGCCTGTTAGCAGTAAGTTTCTTGCAGCAGGCTCAATGAAATTTGCAAGGCAGGATCTGCAGTTTGCAGTGAGTGCTGCACTATCTGTACAGCACTCATACAGTACTATAGCCATCTCATAACGTACTATCCAAAGATCAGCTTTTCCACTTAATTCATTATTCTATCATTTGTTATACACAGTAACTAGCTTGGTTTTGGTGAGATTAAGAATTTAAGCAGTAAGTAAATCAAATGCTGCTTGGAACAGGTGCAGAAAGAGTATTTGCCCTATGTAGGATAGAGTTACAAGCAATTTCATTCCAGTGAGTCAAACAGATGCATCAGATAAACTGCTGATAAAAGAATTATTATATTGGCAGAGAACCATCACACTCCACAACAGCACATGGGTATCAAAGTCAAGCATACAAACAGCAGTCAAACATACAAGAGCCAGGAGCCAGGGGTGAGATCAATCTAGCATTGTGCTACAGAGCAAAATGATCATCAGTTTTATATTCTCATCTGAAAAATATTAATTAAATCTAGAGATCCATAAGAAGAATATGCTGCTTTGTAGATAATAATAATGCACTGAAAAAAAATACGGAAAAAATATCAAAGGGAATTTGTATACCACAGATTTGAAATCTTGATCAACCTACAACCTGTTTATGTGAAAGCTGAGGACATTTTTCTCTCCAGATGAATTTGGTGCTTTTTCTGTTCCTCGGCTAGACAGCAGCACTGGGGCATCTCTAGCAGTAATCTCATTAAGACTGTTAGGCTGTGATTGTGCTTGTGCTCTGTTGCTGGCATGAATTTAGGCAGACAAATCATCCTTAGAGCATGGATGGCTCTCACAGTTGAGAGGAGATGGGCTACTCTCCTCCTCACGAGGGATGAAAATCAGCCTTAGCTTTGGAAAGGCGCTGTTTGCAAGCCAGCCAGAAAGGCAAACAGGGACAGGTCTGCTCAGTCCAGGCACACAAGGGCAATTTATGAACATTAGCTTCTGTTCTTGGTAATGGGAGTCACATGTGTAAGTTCTCTGCACAGTAGCAGCAGAATACGCTCCTTTCAGTGTGTAAATAGTATAAAGCTGTGCCTGTGTGAGTGTTGGCATGAGAGGCTGGGCTACAACAGAAGAAAAACAGAAATCAGAAATGAATTATTTGTTCATTTTTCCACCCCCAGAACCAGTCCTGTATTCTGCTTTGTCCAATCTCTTATAACTAGTGTATGCATAGTAGCATGTTTGACCAGACTGTTTGACCAGAACTGAAAATGTTTTGATGATAGTGGATGTTTTTGGGGTCAGATACAAATTCTTTTAATTCAACTTTATATCATTGCTCTTCATTACAGTTCCTAAGGATGCCATAAAATACCTGTTCTTCCTTTCTTTGTGTTCCTGCATCACTCAGATATTAGCAGATAGTTCTTCTGCAGCAGTAGAGTTTAAGTACTTCTGGACATAAACAGACTGTAGCCCCCTCTGTGACCTCTGCACATGTGGACCTCTTGCACATAAATCCATACTGCTTTATGTCATTTGCTCATGAGCCTTGTGAAGCAGTCTTTGCTGAATGAATGCCAGTGTACCACACAGTTCATAAATATGTAAAAGCAATGGGCCCTATCCCAACAAGCTTAGATTCAGAAACATTTAGCAGATGTTCTGGCTGTGGAGGAGGAAAACAGGAGATGAATAAATACAGTACTGCAATAACAAATACTTTATTGATTAAACTGCACATAAATTAGAATGACAAATACACCCTTACCAGGACTTTGACCTATGCATAAACCAACACCAACATGTTTTATTAATAGCAGCTCCACGTTCCCGGGATCAATAAAGTGACTTCATTGATTTACTTTCCCCTTTTTATTAATACTTCTCTAAACATTGATGAATTTGGATGGAACACAGGTGGAGTCTTTTTTATAGCTTATCAAAGGACAAATCTAATAGTACTAGCAAAGCAATAAGTTTCTCATCATCTTTTGCTAAAGAGAACCTAAATAAATTAAGAGTTTGAAGAAGCCATCCAGACCTGTTTTGAGATCCAGGGCTGTTGGTTATTTCTAGACAAAAGTCATAATGGGGCTGTTCTATACATTTGGTTAAAGGAGTGAAAAGCTGTTGCTTTAAAAACAATTATACAAAACATAGCTCAGGCTCTCCTGTAGTCTGAACTCCAAATAGTAAACATACCTTTAAAACCTAAATGAAAGCTAAGTGGAGTAAAACAGTCCTGAGGGGAGCCCCTCACAGACAGCTCATATGAGGAATTTGTGTAGCTCAAATTAGGTGACGATCCAATGGTGTATTACAATGATGACTTCTCAGGACTGTCCTTCCATTACATTTCACAAAGGTATATTTAAATCCATTCCTTTATTCCTTCTTGGGGACTGGCTGAATACTAGGAAATGCTATACTTCTGATTTCTTCTTAATATACTAATTGCATAGAATGGCAACTATCCAGTAATACGTCATCTGGATATCATCTTCTTGCATATCTGTATTTTATTCATTGAAAAGCACTTGTCTTACTGCTTTAGATGATCTTGAACCTCTTTACAGACGGGAGCTGTTGTTCTTAGAGGCACCATGGAGTCAAACTCAGCTGGGCTACTCTTCCAAGCCCTTAGCATACTGTACAGTTTGGGGAGAAAGTCTTCTGACCTTGTGTAGCCTTTGTTTTGGGTTACTGCTACTTAAGCATTTACAGCATAGTGAAGTGAAAGTGCGTGTTTCTCATCAGTTTCTGGCATGCTCACAGTCCTAAGTCATAGCAGCAAACCCAGCCACAACTTTGTTTTACTGCCTGGAAAACCTGTGACTGCTGAAATTATCTACATTATGTGTGCAGACTCAGAGCTTCTTGTTTTCTAAAAAGCTCACAAATGCTTGTCTATGCTGAACACTCAGCAGATTAGAATGTAGCTCCAGAGACTTTCCGTACTAGTTTTTATCTGAAAGCTTGTTTTCTTAGCCCGAAAGTTTAGAACAGTTTTCCTATGTGATCAAAGTTTACCAGATCTGATGGGCCAGCTTTTTATTTCCCTGTTGAATTGGAGATGTTTTAACCTAGAAAAGTTCTGAATTTTTCTTATTGAGCCAATGGGTAGTTCTGTTGAGTGAATCCAATGG
The DNA here is from genome assembly GCF_003957555.1 of Calypte anna. NCBI lineage: Eukaryota > Metazoa > Chordata > Aves > Apodiformes > Trochilidae > Calypte > Calypte anna. Next base: position 63,935,141 of record NC_044244.1, on the reverse strand, counting down.
GTAGTTTTGTCAAATGAATTAGTGTTCTATTTGTTTTCTTGTAATAAAACACCACCATCAGTTTATTTGGAACCCAGCTCCTACTGCTACACACATCACTCCAGATTAACGTGTGCATGTGTGTTCAGTGATGGTGAAAGGGATTAACCAGCACCATTTGTAAATATTCCTGTTATTCAAATACAGATGCAGTGAATAACCACTTGCAGAAGAGTGTTGGGTGGTATGCCTTGTATGTCAAACAAAGGTTGAACACCTGTGCTATTGCTTATTCTCTGTGTTTTCTCCAAAATTAGACAACTCTTCCTGCTAACAGTTGCAGCGAATGCAGAAGACAACAGATTTTAAATTCTGTAGACTATAGACTTTCTCTGCTGTCCTTCAGTTTCATCTGGAAACATTTATTCTATTGGAAGTTGTATACAGATTACTTACACATCAAAATAAAAAAATAAAATAATAATAATAAAAAAAAAAAGAATAATGCTCTAGCTGTCCAAGTAGATGGATCAGAAAATAAGACCATAACTCATTGAAGAGACCCCCAATTAAATTCCTTCCAGCAGGTAGGAATTGAAATGCAGTGACTTTCAGCTGAAACACTTAGTTACAGAAGATAAGAGTTCTTGTTAATGGAGAGCATCTCAGTGGTTCAGTGGCACTTCGGTTTCATGTTGTGGCCTTGACTTTTACAAATACTATCACATATGTGGAAAGCAAAAGAAATCCTCTGGCACTGTAGACACCATACTAAGCAATCTATCCAGGGAGATGTTTGTGGAACACACCAAGTGCACCTTCCATTCTATATCATACTGATATGATGCTGGATACTGTTCCTGCACAGGGAAATTCAAGAAATACATGGACTAAAGTGAAAGCCACCGAAGGTGAACATTGAGAATTACCAGAGGTCTCACAGTATAATCTGGAAAGACAGGCAAGAAGAAAAGGAGTTTTATTGTCAGGGGAGTGTAATAAGTGACATGATAAATCTTTGTGCATCTAAAAGACTGTTGCAGGAGCAAAAGAAACATTTTTTTTCTTTCTGATGGGTAGGATAAGAAGTAGATGTAAGTTATGGTGAAAGAGATCCAGATTAGTCATGGAAGAAAACTTTCTAAAGGCAAAAAAGAGTGAATCATAAGAAAAATAACATCTTGCCTGGATAGATGGTGGTGCCTGCAGCACTGGGGAGGTCTTTAAGGGGTAAAACAGATGGGACAGATGCATACACTGGAATGGAGTTAGATGACCTCTCAGTATCCATTCCAGCCATGTAATTCAGTGATGACCTCCTCATTTGCAAATTGATTTGTGGTGTTTTTACTTGTTAATCCCAGATGTGGGGATTTTACTCCAGGACAGTATGCTTCCAGTGGAATTTGATGTTGTTGGGTTTAGAGAGTACAAATTCCCACTGGCACCTGCAAGTTCTGAGCCTTGGAAGGTCATCAGAAAATAATTCAAGATTCCTTGGTCATTTTTACTGTGAAAATAGCCTTGATATAATGAAGATATGAAAAATTTTATTGGATTTATTCTCTAACTTGCCTTCCTTGCTATACTCCTTGCCTAACTGGGAGCTACCCCTGGGTCTTATGAACTTTCAACAATTTCTCTTAGAAATGGACTATATAAAAAATTCAGGCCTTATTTTTGTATATTAACTTTTGTATATTTTGGTATATTAACTTTTTCAAAATTGGACAATGTACCATACTCCGACCTTATTTTGAGCAGTAGCAGCTTTATCTTCTTTGAAGAGGTTTTTCCTTTTGCTGGTTTGGGACTACTGTGTTGATTTCTGCTCTGTTCACTAGTGGTCACTTCTGGAGTGTGAGATACCAAGTTTTACAGTGCTTGCAGGCACTCATATGCAGGAAATCACCACTTGAACAGGGCAAGGTGACTGTTACCTAGCCTATTGCAAATTAGCAGTTCTGTAAAGTCCTCCAGGAAGAAACACTGATGGGCTTACCTTGGACATCACCAGTCTGAAACATCAGTCTTCTACTAGGCTGTGGTGAAGGATTTCAGCTGTTTTTGCTTGCTTTTACTGAGTAGCCTATTTTGTACTGATGTAGCCCCTTGTGTTAGTGTGCTTTATTTGTCTAAAGTTTTATAGAGTACTGCCTTCCACCCTTCTCCCACTCTGCCCACTATGTGCATGCAGTGAAAAGAGACATGCAGTGGAAATACAGTGCTTTGTTTCTGCTTTAGTTCTACTTACTTAAACCCTTCGTCTTTAAGTGCATTGTGAAAACTCCTCTGAGACTCTGACAGCATAATGATGCAAATAACTCTGTCATATGACTAAGCTTCTCGTGCCGAATTCCAAAATACCAAGCCAAGATGTACAAGCCTTTCTATAGATGCCATAGGGAACCTCATGCTAGACTGCAGATGACTCTTCAGTTCCCTGATGGGAATTGTTTGGGTCCTTATTAGCATTTTACAAAGATTACTGTTAAACTGACAGCCCTTCTCCTGACTGTTCAGAGACAGAGTGCTCAGTCAGTCATCAGTGGCAACATTGTATGTGGTGGTTCCTTTGAGAGTGTTTAAAAATGTCTCCCATATCACCATATGTAAACCTCTCCTTTTCAATAATCCAACACATTCTCAACCTGCATCTTTGTAGAGCAGGATACTTTGATATTTTGGCTGTCAACGGTAACACAGACTGCTGCCTCCCCTACAAAGAACTATGTCAGTGACCTCCATTGACTTCAAAGGAAGAATTACCCAATGACTGGAGGAGCTCTTGCCAACCCTTGGCACTCAGGTTCACGAGTGTGTGCATCTGTTAAGGTAAAGATAGGCACCTTTGCCAGATCTCCCAAAATGTAAGCTGAATCAGCAGCCTGTGACTCGCAAGTGATTGCAACCAGTAGCTGAGATTTCTAAGATCATGGAAACTCCATCAGTAAACAGGGTGGGTTGAGCCAAGTTTAGATCAGGGTTTCCTCCATCTGTTCTCAGACAGGGATACAAATAGTGATCTGGGAATTGTGCACTTCTGGTTGATATTTGTCACACCACACTGAAGTAAAAATTTCCTCAGCTTTACAATGAACTCGTTTTATGCCTCTTATGAACAGTGTCTATTTTGTTTTTTTATAATTTTATTGCAGTACCTGGGTGCTTTTTATGCCAAAATCCCTAATAGACTATGGGGATCAAAATTTATTTTAAGATAGTGTTGGAAGACTATGGCTTTGGTAAGACATTGAGACTGTGTGGGTTTGATGTGAAAGGTGTTTCAATTAGGTCTACTGAAAAGGACTGTTTCAAGGGAAACTGGCATGCTGCTGTATTACCATTGCAATTATGGTATAATCCTGCGGTGTTTTTCACTTGATTCTTAATCAAGTCATTGATTTCTGTATTGTTTTGCATTCCTGACCTATTCAGGTGCACATCCACTGGCTCTCTTGGCTGAATAACTCAAGGGCATACTCAGCTGAATGTGGCATGTATGTGTGCTCTACTAGCACACTTAAGTGTGCCGATAGGAATGAAGCATTTGTTTATGAACAGGATACAAACGTGTATATATATGCACACAGACGTGGGTGTATGTATATGCTGAACTGACAGTGCTCTTCTTGACTGTTAGTTCAGATGCACAGCATTCAGCCAGTAAACAGTGGCTTCTGAGAGCACTGAAAAATGAAACAGATGCACATACCTAGATACATCTAAGCTTACATACATCCCTCCCCCCCCAACATTTCTGTTTCTCTCCGTACATCCTTGAAGAAGAGGGGTTTGTAATTTCCCTGTCCATCCAGTACCTTTACTATTACCTCAGCATAACCTTATGGATTAGTCAATATTTGGGTCTACCAAGTGATTCAGTTAGCAGGAGACAAGGACAACGGGAGCCGGCATCCATCTGATGTAATGTTGCGCGTTTCACAGAGCACACAGGCAATGAGCTATTTTCCCCAACGCAGCAGGATCCAAACAAGAGTTGCTATGACCACAGCTTCAAGCTTCTCCCCAGCCAACCCCGAACGAAAAATATATTTAGCCTTTTGTCATGGTGATTTTATAAGCGTGTCTCCAGCCATTTTTAGCTCCCATTTACCACCTTTTTCCTGCCGGCTCCTTCCGTGCTGTCCCTCCTGCGCTCGGCTTCATCACCGCTTCACATTTACATGCCAGGCGAGAGTGCCAGTCTTCCGAGCGCACACCTCGGCTGATGCCAGCAGCCTGGCAGACAGCACCGCTTTGTGCGGCGGCACCTATTGTTTCAGCCGCCAGGCCTGCGAGGGAGCCCGCGGTATCATTGACTCATCTGGGGAAAGGTGGAGGGGGGGAAAGAGGCGAGAGCGGTTGCTTTATCCTGACGAGGCGGTGGGGCAGTTCTTGGCGGGCAGGTTAACTTCGAGCGGGAAATATTCGCTTCCTCACAGAGGAGGTGGATAACAGCGAGAGGGCGGCTCGCCCAGGTAGATGGGACGGGAGCGGCCACGGGCAAGGCGTGGGTCGCCACCCACCCCGAGGGCCTTGACAAAGGCGGGATGACAGGTGGGTGGGTTGGCGCGCGCGCGCCCCCCAACCGCCCTTCTCCGTGGGCGCGCCCGCGAGCGCGCGCCCGTCGCCCTGCACGCGAAGGCCGCCCCCGCCCGCGGCACTTTAAACGGTTGCCGCTACGCCCTGCCCCTTTTTTTCCTCTCCCCTTCGCCAGTCGCCTCTGGCGCGCGCCCTGGCCGCGCCCCATTCCGCCAGGACGGCCAATCCCCTCCGGTCCTGTGCTCCAGGAGCGGTGGGAGCGAACCATTGCGCGGAAGCGGGGGACGAGCCTGGAGCGGGAAGGGGCTGTTGGGGGGCAACATTTTTATTGCTCGTCGCCGTGCCTGTGGGGACTGCATTGCTCTCGTTCTCCTTCCCGTTTTCCTCCTCCTCCTTCAGAGCGCCGTGGGGCCAGCGGCTGGAGCCTCGGTTACTCACCGCCCTCCCCTTGGCTCCGCACATCCTTTTGGGGGAGCGGGAAGGGGGTGTAGGCTTGCCCGCACGCGCTCCTCCTCCCGTCCCGCCAACCGGTCCGCGCGCGGGGTGGGGCGGGGCCGGGGCAGCGGTAGCTGCCAAGGTGTGCGCGCGCCGCCGTCGCCGCCGCTGCTTCACCCGCCCCCTCCCGCGCCGGGCAGGGTCGGCCCGTTCCCCGCAGGCAGCTTGACGGGCGGAGCGCGGCACCCTGCGAGGTCAGAGGCATTTCGGGCCGCGCCTGCACTGCGACCCCCGCCCGCCCCGAAGCAGCATGAGGCGAAGGCAAGTGCGGTGGTGGGGGTCTCTCTGCCGCTCCCACCCCCTGGAGGGAGGGGAGGGCCGGCAGGCGGGCTCCCGCGCGGCAGGTGGGGTGGCCGCTGCCCCGCGGCGCGGGCCGGAGGAGGTGTCTCCTGTGGCGGGGGCGGGGGATCCGCTTCATCCCTTGGCATCGCCCGGCCAGCGGCCTGGCGCGGCGTCCCGGGTGCTGGCAGCGGTCCGGGGGTCTCTGAGCGGCGGCGGGCCGTGGCGGGGGCCGTGCGGGCCCGCAGGGAGGGCGGCGTCTGGAGCTGGCACGGGGTGGCAGGGTTCAGCCGGGAAACCCGATCCCCGGGGCGGCCCGCAGCTGGGTGGCTGGTCCCTGACCAGCCGGGGTGGTCAGGGAGCCTCGGCTTGGCGCCCGGGAGGAATGAGGCAGTGGCGGCTGGGCGGGGACCCCCGAGAGCTCCCTCGTCTGGAGGGGGCAGCTTGGCGGAAGGCACCGAGGCACCCACGCCCCTTTGTCCCGAGAAGGGAAGAGGAGACGGCGGTGGCAGCCGCGCGGGGGGCGGGCAGGCGGAGGGGGCGCCCTGTGCTGCGGGGCGGGAGTCAGCGCTGCAGGGCTGGGTCCTGTCGAGGTGCCTGAGGGCGGGCTTCGCCGCCGGCAACCCCTGAGCCGGCTGCGTTGTACCACCCGTAAACTTCACAGAGGTGACTACCGCAGTGTCATAAAGTACTCCTCGTGCTTCCATCGTCAGAGAGCTTGCGACTAATTCGCATGTACCGGCTTCTTTATATATAGCCTTCTGCTTGTCTTGCAAACCTAAGTCTTTTTATTGCTATTCTAGGTGTGTTCAGTACAAGGGATGTCCAGATTTCTAATTGTTTTGTCTCTTTTGCAATTTTGTTGTTAGGATGCAGACTTAATGTCTGCAGGCTGTTGTCCTAAGATGTGTTCAGGGTGTTAAAATACTTAACAAAGCTAACTGCTTCTAAACATAGGGTTAGAAAACCTACTTATGCATTCACTGTAAGAGCTTTATTCCATATTCTGAAGAAATCAAATCTTACCTCACACAGTCATCCATTTAAGGTTAATGCTGTGGAGCAATCAACAATAACTTTTGTTGAGATGGAGGAATACTTGTCATGTCTTGCACTATAAAAATTGCCACTTCTTTTGTTGGTTCTGTTGCACTGCTTTGGACTGTCAACAAACTGAATAATCTGTGGGAAATTATTCATTATTTGAATGCTGGGTTTAAGGCTGAAAATTAGGGTTCTTGGTTTTTCTGCACTTTGAATGTAGTGGTCTGCACTGGTCCAGAGGGGCTTATGGGAAGCTGAGCAAATAAATGGCCTCTTGTTGGACAGTCTGAATATACAAAAATTGACTTAACTGTTAGGGCTCGTTTTAGTTACCAACTTTGAAAGCTACAGGTTAACCTTTTTTTTTAAAAAAAACCCACAACAGTAAACAAGTTTTCTATGTATATTTAAGAACTTGAAATAAACTTAATTTCCTAGTAGTTACACTTTAGAATCCTAGAATTTTCAGGGTTGGAAGGGACCTTTAAGATCATCTAGTTCCAACCCTCCTGCCATGGGCAGGAACACCTCCCACTAGATCAAGTTTCTACATTTCTTTTAAAAAATGTGCTTATTCTACTTAATTTTCATTGTCACATTTTCAGCACTTGTGTTTGGCTTGTTTGTACTGCAGGGATGTGCTTGGAAACTTGCTGCATGGCAATTCACTTCTTTAATCATAGAAATATTTCTGTTGGTGTAAGAGTGTGAAAGCTTACTTGCGCTAAACTAGATTTAGATTTATATTGAAGTCAGCAGTGTCCCTTTAAACCAGCTTCAGGTCCACCATACGTTTGTCTGCAGCTGAAAATAAAGAAGCCACTCTCCAGTTAAGAAAATGTTTGTATTTGTCTTGCAGCCTGCTAAAGTGCTTGTGTCCGAGAACACAGGTGGATATAACTAGATATACTAGTCTTATATTCATTCATATCTTAAAATACAATTTTAAGGTGTACCTAATAGCTAATTGGTGAAGTTGGAAATCCTTCAGTTCTTAAATTAGTGGACAGGGTAACTCTGAAATGTTAGAGGACAACCATTAAGATTTTTCTTTGAACGGTTATTTTAAAGTATTTGTGTGAAAAAATAACTGGTAGTTATTCTGAATGAATGACATGTAACTGAATTCCAGTTTTCAATAAATTTGAATACAAATACTCTTTCTGATGAATCCTATGTCTTAAGAAAGGATCTGTAAGTAATATGTGAATATATTGCTGGTGTAGACCTAAACACAGCTGGTTGAGGTCAGGATTACTTCCTGTTGTAAGCTTTCTTGCCTTTCTGGGTTTCACATATCCTGCAGACATGCATCACATGTGAAATCTTAGTTATTTTGCAGGTGCAGGTCTCCTTTGATAAAGACCACAGCACTGTTACTTTTCCATGATAGAATCTGAGTTACTGGTGTACACGTAATGCAGAGCTGATGTCATGTTGCTTTGGAGAAGGCTGAAGTAGAATTGGTTCTCAGTTGGTTGTTCTCATCTTTAAGGATTTCAAAATTGTCAGTCATTTAAGTAATTCTTGAATGGATTAGGGTTTGTGTGTGCTTTTTGTTGTTGTTGTTTTTTTTTCTGCTTTGCAAACACTTGTAAACACTTGCCAGTGTAAACTTAAGGGTAGTATTCAGGGTAGCTCTAGGCAAAAGTGAGAAGGAGAACTACCTGTGCTGCTGCTGCTGTCTGTCCTTGGTAGAGAAAGAAAAAGTTTCACTCTCTATTCACTGTGTCACAGGACATTGCCTGTGAGAAAAACAGGAGACCCTGTACATGGACTTTCTTTGGTGTTACATCTTTTGTGCTATTACTGTCGAGAAGGGTTAGGCAGCTGTAACAACAGGTTGGTCAAAACTTGTTTCTGCCTTATGACTTCCAGCCCTGATGTTTTAGGAATCTGTTCTCTGCCAGCTGATCGACATCTTAACAGCCTGGGGTGGAAAAACCCTTTCATTTACAGCTGAGGTTAGGGCTACACTCAGATCTTCCATTAGTGTAGCTGTCAATTAGCAGGGGTATGGTCTGTTTTGTGTAAGGTCCTTGCACAGATACAGTTGTACAAGTAAAGCACATGTGCTCTTAGGGCTTGTCTTAACACTGTGGTTTGTTATTAATATATGGCTGTGAAACACAGCTTTGTCAATGTACTGTGTGACTGTTTGAATACCGATATGCCAAGTGCAGATGTGATCCAAGAGGTTCTGTGGACGTGTGCTATTACTGTAGCATATACTAATGATAATCTCATCTTTCATTTAAAAAGGGGAAAAGGGGAAAGTTTCCACTGGTAAATCCAAGAAGTGGCTTTTTGTATGAGCTCCATGGAGGGGAGTCTGACTTGCATTTTCTTAGGTCTCCCAGCAGCACTGAAACTTAGAACAGACCTTAGCCCTCCAAGCTAGCAGGGTGTAGCTGAGATATCAGCTACAGAGGTAGTCTTCATAATTTGATCAGTGGAACTAAAGCAGCAATAATGGTTGACCTGGTGTTCATGATGCTATTTGGAAACGATACACAAAACAGGTACTGTTTATTTACTAGGAGGGGAGTCCAAAACAGTGGAGGCAGAGCAAGAGGTAAACTAGAAGAGGAACATCAAAACCCCACCCTTTCGTTCCATTTTCTCCCTTTCCCTCCCCTAGCTGAATAACATCTTCTGTTGTAACTAGACAAGAGAGATGGAGAAAGGGAGAAGGGCATTTGGCATAACCCAAGAATGTACACTCTGAGGATTGAGATCTGCATGTGGACTGTGTTTGTGAATAGTATGGAAACATTTGGATTCTAACTGAGTGGGACACGTAGTCAGTTATTTGCTGTCTGTTTCTGCAGTCTTCTTCCAATTTTGAGGTAGCTGGATTAGGTAGTTGATAGGGCTCTAACATATTTTGGTTTCTTTGTGTAAACAGTAAATGGATATATATCCTAGCTCTTCTCGTTCTTCTGTCTATATTATATCTTGATTTGAAAAGGAACCGTGATGCTCTTAGGTATGGAGTGTCTTGTGACAGAAATTCAGAGCACACATATGGGAAATGAGTTGTGAAAAGGAAGGTTGCTCACCTGTGTGAGCAGCCTCTCTTCTAATACCCGTGCCCTCCACTTTTTCTTTCTGCCCTTTCACTTTTTCTTTTGAAGTTGAATCAAGTAGCAATTATTTGGCTTTTTAGCAAGAGGAACTGAAACATGGTTTTCTTTCTTTTCTGAGGTATTGAAATTGCCTCAATTCAAAAGTATTCAGTGAGACTAAGAAAGGAAATCTTCTTGCTCTTGCAAGATCTTGCTCTTTATTGACAGCAGTAAGTTAACAATGGAAATATTTCAGTTTCAGGAAAGAGGAACTTATTTTGTCCCACATTTCTTGGGAGGTTCATGACTTTTCTGCTAAAGGTGTGCAGTAGCAGGCTAGCTTCTTGCTGAAGACAGAAACCTGATTGCTCCAGTAGAGATCAATTGTTCTACAGCTGTTGTTTTTGCAACAGACAACAGGAGAAAGTGCAGTTCATTTTTGAGAAGAGGCACTGAAGAAAACTATGGAAATTGTGAGGAAACCCTTTTACTACATTCCTGACTCTTTTAGCCTGTCATCTCTACCTTCTCCTCAGATCTTTATCTGGGTTATATGTTAACCTTTTTCATTCTTTCTCTATGACATCTTTGAGATATGATCTTTTGTGTCTAGCCATATGGTTAAAAGTAGTCTAGGCTTCCCTCACTTTTTGTCTGTATTTCTTTTTGAAGCTCAGCTGTTCAAAATAATGACCATTTTTACTGAAAGTGGTTCGTTTTGTCTTTGGTGTTGTTTTGTCTTTGGTGTTGTTTTGTCTTTGGTGTTTGGTGTTTTGTTGGTGTGGTGTTGTTTTTTTGTTGTTTGGTGTTTTTTTTTTTCCTCTGCCATTAAGACTTCAAGCAGTTGAAGGGCCTATGTGGTCCTACAATTACAGACACAAGCTGATTTTCTTCTTGATTCTTTTTGACTGTCATCTAGAGTGGCTCTGGAGAATTTAACATATAGTCCCATTTGTTAATGGTGCTAACTTTTAGACATTTATTAAGCCTTGTTGTGGTCTTTCTTTACCTTGAGCATCCTGTAAGACGAGTGGGAGATGGGTGCTTTTCATCCATCTTCAAGAAGAATCCGAAGAACATATACAGAGCTACCTGATCTTCTCCCATCAGAACTTCAGAGAGATTCTTAATGCCCTCTTCTGCCATGAGCTGACTGAACCAGAACAGCCTGGCAGTGGACTAAGTAGGCCACAGCTTATCTTTGAGTGGTGGTGGGGTTTTTTTTGGTTTTTTTTCTTCTGTTCTCTTCTTTTTTCAGATTCTCTTGTCCAGCAATCATCTCAGCCCTTGAGTTGCAGTTTGTGTGTGCAAGAGGTGTGTTTCCTTGTTCTGCTTCTGTGTAGCATATTACATACTGGAGTTCTGGTTTAGATGGGTGATCTCAAATATTATTGTAAATTACAAAACAAAGGTAAAGTCTTTCAGTTTTCTGTACTGATGGTTTTCAGCATCAGTCCAGGAATATTCACTTAATGGCATGGATCTTTTGTTGTGTTTATCTGCCAATTGTACAGATTAATTAAAATCTGGGAAATAACCCTCTTATTGCATCAACTTCCTCTTTGGCCAGCAGGAAAAGAGTTCTGTATTACTGCTTTCTGCCCTGGTGTTTGGAAATAATTCGTCTGAATCTGCAGTGCTTTGAAGTGAGGCAAGGCTCGCTGGGAGCTGGTGTGGTTGAGGAAAGAGGACATTTCAGTGTGTTGAAGGTTTTAATAAATCTCTCCCTTTCCAACTTTACTTTATGTCCTTTATCATCTCAGCTGCAAGATGCTTTGGAATGAACTTTGAATGGCATGTCTGAGGAAGTCGCAGGCTATTATCTTTGATTCTTCTAAATAACTTTAGTTCAAAAGTGACGACTTGGTGGATCTTGTAACTTTTATAGTGTCCTCCCTTTAAATTACAAAGATCTCTCTCCTCTGAGTTGGTGGGGAGATTTCTCTCTGGAAGTTAAAGTGTAGGCAGAACAACAGCATTGTTGTGGGATTGTATCTTGTTATCTCTACCATGCAAGTAAAAGTGCTTGTGGCCACCTGAGTCCTATCTAAAATTTCTATCTCTTTATGGCCTTGGTGGAGCTGCCTTGGTTTAATTGGATGGTTGGGACGCCCTTCTTGCACTTCTCTTTATAATTCTAACTATGCTATGTATACTTACACAGCTGGTAAAAAGGGCTTTCCTTGTCAGGTCCTGTGAAAGCGATAGTATGAACTCTGCTCTGTGAGATACTGTATCTTGTAGTTACTTGCACCATTTAACACTTGCTTACATTTTTCCAGGGTTCATTAAAGAAATCAATCTCAAGGCAAGAAGAAACCAAATTCGTCTTGATCCCAGCTAAGAAGCACAGAACCAATTGGTACCTATCCAGTGATATTCATCTAATAGACTACCCTGGAAGTGTCCTCCAGTACTTGTAGCGTCATGGTTATGTGACTGAAGAAGCAAAGGGGAGGACAGTAGAATCTTTCATCTCTTTTGTTGTGTAGTGATCTGCACAGAAACAAAGAATGGAGGCACGTGTTTGCCAAGGAGTCTTGCTTAAATCCAAAAATGTTTCGCTCATCCTTTTTTTTGTAGGAGAAGATTATTTCTTTAATAACAGTCTGTGTACATTGTGAATGGTACTCCATCTGCTATGAACAGGGTTCTGCTCAGTTTGAGAAGAAAAAGCCAGATTATACTGTGTCAGGAAGGATAAACAGTTTTGGGGAGTGTGGCATGCTTTTGATGATTCACTTAGTCATGGAAAATCACTCATTCAGAATTCTCTAGATGCTGTGCCTCTTTCTGCATTGATTATAAAGAAAGACTGGTTCGTAGTCAGCATTTGTGTATAGTTTTCTTGGTGAGTCTAGGAAGGCTGGTACCTCACACCTGGTATTTAAAGTTTCTTCTAGATCTTGTCATTTCTTTTACTGCTTATTAATGGAAGCTAAACATCTTATGAACTTTTCACGGAGAATAGAACTGTCTTCACATCCAGGAAATACAGGAAAAAGCTGCATGTCAGTGATACCTGGTCTGCTTCAGGCAGATGGGCTACAGTTGAGCCCTCTATTGGATGTTTTTCCTTTTGCATTACATATAATGCATCTTGCGTTTCATATTCCAGGAGACCCACCCAGGACATTACTGTGCCAAATACTTTATTAAACACAGTAAAGAAGTCCCTGCTCTTAGATTTGTTCTTGGCTTTTTTTTTTTTTTTTTTTTTTCTTAAATAAGACAGATGAGAGTGGAAAAAAGCAGATAGTTTTTTTTTTTTGTTGATGTTTAAAATTACAAATACTGGGGAGTTTTGAGCTCAGCGTGTTGAATAGAATAGAACAGTGGAATTATTATTTCAGTATTGGAATCAAATCATTCGGTGGGACACTTCTGAAGGTGCAAAATAAATTGTGGGCTTATGAGGAGATATGTTCTTGTGAGAGGTCTATATTTATGCCATCTGGGAACCTTTGTCTTGGAATAATGAGTTTACATTGAGGGCAGAAGTCCCAGTGACCTCTTCCCTCCTCTCTATCTCCAATCAATGTGGTGAGGCTTCATGAGGTTTAGTGGACTTCCTTCTGTCCCTCAGACACCTCTCTGCACTCGTACCACACTTGTTCCCATTCCCCCAGTCTCATATCCTGCTCACACAGTAAGTGGAACTGAAATAAGAAGAGGGGTAGGGTACTCCAGGTGGTCAAGTTATATGCTGAAACAATTCTACAATCTGCTGATATAATCCTTTATACAGTTGTGGTCATGAGTGTATTCACAGCGTGAGTCTCCTGATCTCTCTAGGACAAGAGAGATCTTTGTTGAGTATGCTGCCTGTGCAACATGTAGCCCCTCTCTGATCTCCCTCAGGTCTCCTGTTTTGGTTTTTGATTGTTCTTGTCCCTTGTCTCTTTTTGCATTCTTCCTACCCAAGATGCAGAACCTTCTTCTGGCTAGGGTTAGATTGAACTTCAGTAGCACTGGGGAGAGAGCAAGCCTGGCATCCCAGCAATAATGGACTGTTCCTGGTGTCTTACCCTTGTATCTCAGGGCATGGTACCACTGGGAAACTGGCTTTTTGGGTGCTTTCAGAGAGCAGAATGTGCTGTTTGGGTTTGTTACTTAGTGTTCCTTCTGATTTCCACCTCCTTCATGTTTTCCCTTCTGTAATCCACTGCTTCTTTTTCCCTTTCATGTTTACCATGGACATTTCTCTTTTGCTTCCTGGCTGTTTATTGTCTTACCCTTCTTTGGTGCATGGAGGAGAAACCAGTCAATTTAGTTAGCATAATCCTAAGCCTGTTCTTAAGAGGGGGAGCCAGTAGGAACATAGGATGTGGCCAAAGCGTGTCTTGTGGATTAGATTAGCTGTACAGTTTGCTGTATTATTTTCTTGGAGGGGAATTGGTTAATGTTAATTTAGAAATTGTGAAGTCTCAACTTCTATTTAAACCACCTAAATTGCTTGAAGAGTGTCACTTGAGATGTATGCTTCTTTTTTAGGACAATTTTTCTGCTGATGTGCCCTTTTGTGGACGATTGTCTAGATGTCTCATCAGTCTGGAGAGGCTTGTTTTTAGTGCTGTGTGCTCCCTGGAGAGTTTATTTTTAAGTAGTTACTGAAGCAACAGTCTTCTAAAATGCTGCAGTGCTGGGATAGAAGGAATTAGTGTTTAGTAATCATCTAAAAGGGCAGATTCAAAAAAACCGTATTTGTCTCATGTTCTCTAAGATGGATGAAAACTGTTCTAGAATACGTATTGTTTACTTACTGTTTCTTCCTCAAACCCCCTCTGCTATAGTTTAAATTGTGCACATTACCAAACTGAAATATTGTCCAAAGCAAAGAACTGTTGCGCACTGTTCTTCACTCTCTGCTATGAGATGACTTATTTTCACCTGTATGAATTTTCAGCTGCTGTGTTAAGATGAGCTGTGTCTTAAGATAGTCACCTTAGAACTGTAGAACCCATGGAGCAATAATGTTCTATTACACAAGCAAAATTACTTTTGCAAGGAGAAGCATTTTGTATGTCTTCCTTCTTTGTGCCAGAAACCTGGGGACTTGACTATTTATCCTCTGCCAGAAATTTTCAAAGAAAATGTTTTTCAGGAGGTTAGGTTTCCTTATTGCATTGTGCTCCATGGCATTGTAGCAGTACTACTTTATATAATTTTCTTTCTCAATGCAAAGGCATCAGATGAGTTTATATCAGTGCAACAACAACACTTAATAAAGTTACTGTCTTTATTTTAAATTATATGCCACTGAGAAATCAAATGATTAATCAAATATTGCAGACTGTTACCTACAAATATGAGGTTGTCTCATTTCTTTGCCACACTATTCCTGTTCTCTTCAGCTATCACAAAAGGCCCTTTGTTCATTTGACTGTTAAACCATGCTTACTTTATGCCTGATCAAGCTCTCAACAAGCTCAAGGTTTATAATACCAAAATTATGGATCTCCAAGGGTGAGAGAAGTTATCAGGTTTTATAAAGCTATAGGGATCACCCAGCATACAGGACAGTGCTGGTAAACTTTTTATTATTCATTCATGCAAACCATAATGATAACTTTACAGGCCTAATGTTTTCTCAGTCAGTCTGCTGGTGAGTTCAGCTATTGGGCATAGTACTTTGGTTCCAGACTTGTAAGAAGGGGGAGTTTAGAAACATGGAGTACAACAAAGCTGAAAGAGAAGATAGTGAGAAGAGAGGACAGGATGTCTGAGTAAGTTAAAAATGCACAGGTCAGACTTGACCCAAGAGGCCAGTGTCTGCTGAATGGTGGGTGGTCATGGTTGTTCCTTTTCCTGTTGGTGTCACAACAGAGGTGGATCTTGTAGGCAAGGCTCTGAAGTGGACTGGGCATAAAGTGCTGCAAGATTAACACAGTAAATTATGATGAGTGTTAATTTCTTCTGTTGGATTTGAGGATGAATTGCCTTTCAATGCTGTGCTAATTATGGCAATTGAGGAAATGATTCACAAGAGTGGGTAGTGAGTGTGTTCCTTTTAACCACTGTGTTAGCTTGAGCTAGGTTGACTTACTAGAATTGGGCTTCATTTGCTACTATGTCAATTGCAAATGCTTAGTTTTAATTCCTATGACTTGATTGAATGGAGTGCTTTAACACCTAATAGAAGAATGGGAGCAGCTTTCAGCCTGTCTGTAAAGTCACACGCTTTGGCTTGTATTTAGAAAAGTTTCTTTGCAGTGGTATGGATTGGAAGCTTTTTTTTTTCCGGTAGTTTTAATTAAATACTAGGATGTGTAACACAATCATGACATTTAGTGTTAATTTACACTACATATTGCACAATTTTACTGGGTTTGCTGCTTTTTTCATTGTGTAGCCTCCAATATGGAGGCCAATATCCTTAAGTATTAGAGAATCTGAGAGCAAGTTAATTGTGTGATTGTGTTCTCAAATACAATAATGGCTTACAGTATTTATATTTTTTCAGTTACTAAAAACTTTATTATCCTGGTTCTTCAAGTAACAATGCAAAAGGTATTAGTGTTCCCATTTGATGGGATAGCTCCTGCTGTGCAAAATACAGGTTTCTGTAAAACTGGAGTTTATGCCTCAGGCACAGCAAATATGTGTCTGTGGAGTTTCACTTGTGACAGCAAAATCTCTAGGTGGCAATAACAGGGTCATAGGTGTGAGATTAACTTGCATACAGCAGTCCTTGTTTTGGAAAGGAATGTTTGGCAGGCTTTTTATAACCTGATAATATTCAGGTATTGCATAACAGGTCTCCTTTCTGTGATCTTAAAAATTATGGAGATAGCCACCCCTCAAAATGGGATGGGCTGACCAGATTTTTTTGTATGTTCTAATTTGTGATAACTTACTACAGCATTGAGCCTGAGCAGCAGCCTATTGCTGGAGTGTGTCCTCACCTGCAGATCTAGTTGTTATCTCTTAAAATGGTTATGGCAGGCTAGTGGTAGAAATGAGCTGTAACCTTCTCTCCCAGGCAGAATCCTGACTGTAAGGAGTTAAAACTTCCTTAGAGAGGAATGAACTGAGGTCAGAAGCACAAATTGTCAGTAAATTTTCTTTGTATACTAACTCATTCTTTCACTCATTATTTGCTCTACTTATTCTTCCCCTTCCTACACACACAAACGAGCATGCATGCAATTTTTCTGTCTTTATTCTCTTTTGCCCAAGTTAACACCTTCCAATGACCACTTGCTGTGACCGCCTCTGGCTAAGGAAGTTGTAGATGGTAGATTTAATGTGTAGGAGCCACCTTTAATTTGGGATGGATACCTATGTTAAGCTTAGAAGATGCAAGGCTGTTTTCCAACTGCTCCTGTGAGTCTGCTTGCTCTGAGCACTGCAGTGGCTACACAGAGTGCAGCACGCAGGAAGAAGAACGCTGTTCAGCCATACATAGAAGAACTAAGAGCTGTTGCCCCCCTTTTTCTCACCTTGGTGTCAGGCTGTGAGCTCCTGGGTGAGTGAACATCTAGTATGTGGCATATGTTGTTCTAAGATTGGTGGGGAAATCCATTAAATAGCTGTGTTGTTATTCAGGAATTAGGAAAATGTAGGACAAAGCATTGGTTAATGCCAGTGTCTGCAAAACATAGCAGGTTTTAATGCTTGTTCTTGGACATGGTGCTACAAAAAGAGAACAGGCTTTTAAGGGAGCTGTATCTGAGGATCCACAGATCCTCAGATGAGGATCTAGAGAGAAAACTCGCTAGAGAGAAAAGTAGAATATGGGGGGGTTGAGTGACCTTGAAAGTGTGCTTCCTATTCAATCCCTGTGTAACTGATATTTAGGAAAAAAATTTCTGGGAGACTCTTTTGTTAGAAGGTAGCAATTTAAATGTCCTGCATGTGTTCAGAGATGCAGTTTACTTTTTCAGTGAAACTGTAGTATCTACTCCTTGTCACCTTTGTATGTGATCTTGTAATTGGTGCTATTGCCAGGCTCCTCAAAGATGTGCTGAAACTCTTTGTGGATATCAGATTGACTTTCAAAAGCCCCACAGACAGGATGGAGTAGCTGCTTAGCAGGTGTACTGTAGCATGGCAACTATTGAGACGACAGCATATGTAGAGTTGTAAATATATACTTTTGGGTTGGGGGAGGCTTTGGTTCAGTACCACTTGGCTATCTACAGTCCAGTAATTCTTTCCTGCTGTTGGGAATGCAGCCTCTGTGTTCCTTCCCTTACCCTTAGGGCACTGTTGTCTGCTTCATTCTTCTGAGATATTAATGCTTTCTATTGTGTTTTCTTAAATAAAAAGGCAGCTGTAGAAACAAACAAAATTCCTTGCTTTCTTGACTTGTGCGTTTCACTTATAAAAATTATTTTCCTTTCCCTAGTATGGCAGCATTATTAAAACCAGGACTTTTCTCAGCTGAACTCTGTTATAGCAGGGCCAGTGGGATAAAGCTAATAGAGTGTTTGCTATGAGAGTTGTTTCACTTCTGCCTGTATCAACTGATAAATAAAAATTTATCAACTTTATATAAAAATTACCTCTTCCTGTGTGTGACATTATAGTATCTATACCAGCAAAATGAATGCTAGGTGCTAGTTCTTAATTTTTACTGAATCTGTGAAAACCTCAAGGCTTCAAATAATTGAAGAAATTATTGCATTTTCCTGTTAATTTGCAATTAGCATTCTAGCGATTTTACCAAACTGTTCCTAAAAAAATGTTTTAATATTTTAAAATTATTATTATTATTATTTGATTAAAGATAGTTTTCAGATTGATATTCTGTGATATTCTTGGTACTACTTTTGCTTACACTGAGATGTAGACATGTAGACCTGTAGTTCAACTGAATCAGGACAGTTTTTTTACTCTAGTGTGGCCTCATGATGGTGCTTTTGTGTTTTAAAAAAAAACCAAAACAAACAACAACAACAAAAAATGTAGGGGCAGACTGAATATCGGGGCTTTTTTGTGTAGTGGTTGGGTGGAATTGATTTAAACTGTCACTGTACCTTGGAGAATGAAAAGAGGTGATTTGTTGTTAAGTTTAAAAATACACTGCCTTTTTCAGGGATGGAGTTTTTTTGCCTCTGCAGAGATGTGAAATAAGATACCCTGTCTGCTCTGAGGACTGTAAACCAGCTGTACTCTTTTTTGCTAGTGAAAAATCAGAGGTCCTAACATTGATAGATCTGAATGTTACTGAGCTACACAAAGCCTAAAAGAGAAATTGAAAGGAAGTAAAACTGGACAGGAAGGTCCCAACTGTCTTTAATGTTTCACAGAACTTGCACACAAACCAGGGTGGAGTATGCAGGGAAATGATACGGGTAGTTGCTTTTCTGTCTTTCTCCTGCACTTTGCTCTCTAATAGACATTTGCAGCATTGCAGGATTGCTGTGTGTAGCCTATTCTTATCTAGGAAAGTAGTGTTAGCTTTTAAACCCCTAGAAATGCAATTGATATAATGTTACACTGAAGTTCTTTCATGTTTAGCAACTCAGACCATTATACAAGAGGAATGAAAGACTGTATCCCCTCAGTTTTTGAATGGGAGGTAAAAGAAATGCAGTGTTATCATTTTGTAGTTGACCTTCATACACATGGACACAGCTAGAGGAATGTTGGTCTCTTCCTGTTCCTGGGATCCTAGGTTGAGGGAACTTTATACTGTCTTGCATATGTGATATCGTGCTTGTGGGCATGAATATAAACCAATGAATATTTATGTGTATACTAATGAAGCTCTACATCTGTTTTTACATGTGCATATGGGTATGGATTTGCAAGATACCAGTGTGGGTGTGAATAGATGCAGGCCTGGGAAAATTGTGATAGCTTGTAACTCTGCCACTTGGCACATACAGTGTGTACAAATGCATACTTGCAGAACAGTACTAAAAAGCAAAATTTTCTGCCTTCACTTTCTAAAAGAGTAATGAACCTTGGAGTTGTGTGGTTTTAAGCATAGTTACCACTTGCTGTAAGTCTTAATAAAAACCTCCTACATCCTGTGTTTGACTTTTTGAATGGGAACCACTCTTGTGTGACTTTGTTTACATCTCAAAGTAGGCAGTCCAAGTAATGCCATAGGTGTGAAAGTGAATGGCTGTAGAGTGAACCTAACAACCCTTTTTAATATATTGTGCAATTTAAAATTTGAGTGGCTGGTGGTGAACTTGGCAGTTGGGAATTATTTTTAGGGAAGCAGTGCATATGTTCTGTGGCAGAATTGCTCCCTCCATCTATGTGGTTTTTTAGAGACTGGGTTTTCATAGTTACATTATGAAATGCTAGGAGTTGGGGGTTAGTTACAAGAATGCTTCTGTAATAGTGAATTTAATTTACTTGCCTACGATGTTATTGAAGACCTTCTTGACTCCTGTAGTATTTTGGAAATTTCCATCATACCATTCTGTGGTCCTTATGAAACCACTCCTGCTCCTTTAACAAAATTGTTGTAGCGAGAGCCTCAGTATTTGGTTCTGAAATAATTGTGTTGGTGCAACTGCCATTCTGATTTAAATGTTGAGAGTCTTTGTTCACATGATGGAACAGAGACTCAGGTAAAGTCTGTGATTTTACGACAGAGTCATGGTAAATTAAGAAATTGGAATATGCGGTTTTGCTCTCTTATTAACTCTTTCTTAGTCTTGTTTTTAAAAAGTGTCTGACCTTTTCAAAGGACTGACATAGTGAAGGCAAACTGTCTTGCTTTTAACATTCACAATATCTTTTTTAAACTGTTGTTTCTATACTGTCATTTTTGTCTTAGCCTTCCTATTGTTTATACTTCTGACTCTACCTCTGAAGCTTTCTATTCCTCAGGCCCACCCTGAGTTAATTAACTCCTTTTAAAATTTTTTTATTAAGTGCTGTTTTTCAGAAAACCAAGGAAGAAGTATTCCTGTCTGTAGTAACTATTTATTGGCATTATCAATATAATTCATATGAACCTAGAGTGCCAACTATGGGCTATATTGGGATTCTTCCCTGCAAATGTCCCAACTACTGCTTTTTAAAGAAGGGTATTATCTGTATGCATAATCAATGCCTGAACTCCATATAGATTTGCAGGTCTCCTCAGCTGTAATAAGCTGCATAGGGGTTTTTGGTACAATATGAGTCCTGGCAGCAGTCATACCTGCTGGCTTCTTAAGGTATCTCATTAAAGCAGATAAAAAAAAACCTCTGGAGACAGGTAAGACTAGTGCTTGAATAGATCCGTGCAGTGGAAATTAGTGAATTAATAGGCAGTCCAGTAACAGGAATGTCAGACTTCAACTGAATTTGAGTTGATATTTGAGGTTTAATATGCACATATCAACCCTTTTTACAAGACAGTGAGTGATCTTGTCTTTCATATTGCAATATGTAGCATTCTGCTTCTGGTATGAGACAATGTGTGCTGCATCTAGTTATGATGTTTTCCAATGAGTGGATTTCCTTTCTTGAAATCACTGTGCCCTACGATATACTTTTTTAATATTACCCAGTTTGATTCCAGATGCTTTCTTCCCTGTTTGTTCCTGTATGCCTTTTATTTTTTTTTTTCCTGGTCATACTGAGTTATTTGCTTGCAAATTAATTTATGGAGATTACTTCCATAAGTTGTTAGGTAGCATCTCTGAGTCCTTTATTCAAGTGCTTCAAGTTAACTAATAAAGAAGAGGGAGCTCAGTTTGCCAGGGCTAATGTACAGAAACTCTTTACTCTTACTCTTCCTGCTCTTGCTTTATGTGCTAACAGGGATGAAACAACAGAGTAACCAGAAAAAAAAAAAAATTGAAGTCAGTACTACGGCCATCAGAAGGGAAAGCAGACAGCTTTGTTTAGCTTCTATCTTCTAATGCAACATACTCACTTTAGTAAACCTAATTTGTGTTTATATCCTATTTTTAAAGACTCCAGATCCTATTTTTAAAGACTCCAGATTTTTATAACTCTTTAATTTCTTAAATAGAGAGAGGGAGGTTCTCCTATATATGCAGTACCACTCACTTTAGGTTTTGCAGGAGGATAATTAGTGAATTATTCCTAGACAAATACTAGCACTGGTGATGAGGCATAAAAATTTGAAATGGCTCTAGACTGTTAGATGTATTTTCTTGTTTTATTTAGGAGCATAGGGGACAAATGTGAAGTGTGCAGTTTGCCAGCTGAAGGAAGTATGTATGGTAGCTTTTTTTTTTGGCTCAGTTTTTACTCATTTCAAACATTTAAATGAGCAAATGACTTGCTCCTTTTCCTGAACTAATGCTTTGACATTCTCATCTGAGATACGTTTCACAGATTCTGAGTCGTTTTTTTGAATGGCTGACTTGCTGGGTATGAATGCACAACTTGGGCTTCTTTGTTGGTAAACAACAATGGTAAAAACAATAGTACTAATAAAATTCTGTGCCCTTGCTGCTGTAAACTGTGGGGTTTTTGTA
This sequence comes from Calypte anna, assembly GCF_003957555.1. Taxonomy (NCBI): domain Eukaryota; kingdom Metazoa; phylum Chordata; class Aves; order Apodiformes; family Trochilidae; genus Calypte; species Calypte anna. The sequence goes on along the minus strand of NC_044244.1, from coordinate 63,913,327 downwards.
AGTTCTCTCAAGACAGAAATGCCTTCCGTTTCTTGGCAGCTAGAAAAGAGGCCACAAATCTAAGCTGGAGCTTTTAATTCTTGATGGGTGGTATTTGTTCAGGGATTGAGCTATGTTTTCAGCCTCCAAATGTACTCTGTATCTCTTGTTGAGGGGAAGTGAAAGGCAATTGTTTTTTGCTCTGTGTAGTAGTAGCAAGAATCTGTTGTCTTTCTGTTCCTTTGATGTTGTAGTTCCTAGGGCTCTCTGACACGGCAATGTTACAGAAGTCTCTGAGCCTGGGAATTGTTCCAGGTAGAATCTGTGGGCAATGGTATCTTCCCTATTCCTCTTGAGGATCAGTTTCAGTATATACTGCATTTATAGTTTTCTCTTTTCCAGTGGCCTTCCTTACCTGTTTTCAGGTGATCCATTGAAGCTCTTTTGGGACCCTAGGTACATATCAGCTTTGTGCTTCTCCTTTCTTTCTGGTATCTATTATGAGCTGCGAATTCTGTACGGCCAACAACAAAAAAAAGATCCATGATCAGAACTCCAGGGCTCTCACACCAGGGAAGATTAGCTAATGAAAAGGAAAAGCCACACCATAACCATTTAAGTGCTAGACAGCTTCCTTTCTGTGGAACAGTTATCAGAGAGCAAGTGAATCATTTACTTTGTGCTTTTTCTGTAGGTGCCAATTTTATGATGGGGCAAAACAGTTCGGACCTGGGCTGTGAGAGTAGAGGGCTGCACTTAGTCCTTAGTGAAGCAGCTTTACCGTAAGAGGTTTTATTATCACAGCTGAAAATTTCCTCTGCCTTTCTGTGCAAAAGAGGCTACTTGGAAAATTCTTAGTGTTCATAGTGTGTTCACATTTTATATGTTTTGACTGAAAAAAGCAAGATATTTCCATTTCCTGGTACTGTTGTATAGACTCTAAAGCAGCAATATTAATTACTTGCAGTCTGCATTAGTAAAGAGTTGAGTTGTTTTTCACATGCTTGTGTATGTGCAGCAACAGTTACAGTTTGAATTTAAATCATTTTACTCTTTTCCAGGCTTATGCTCACTATTGTGTTATGGTTAAGCAGTGGAGATAATTTTGGTACAGGGAATGCTCTTGAATGTCGTGTTTTCTTGAAAATGTTCTCTTCCTTACAGGTTTCAAGTAATGTTTATGCTAACAGAGCAAGTGAAATTGTGATTTTAGTTTTGCCAGCATTTCTGTTGCTGGTTTTCTTTTGTGGTCAAAAGGTGTTTATAAACACTACTAGAACAAGAGAACAAGCTGGATTTGAAGGAATCTAGTAGGTATTAGGGCATGCATGCCAGTTCTGAGACCTTCTCGCAGAGTGTTGTTGCAGTGTGGTTTGTAGAAACATGATGTTCTTTTCTGCTTGTGAACTTCAGGCTTTACAGCTGGGGAGAGCTTTTCGTCTCACAGTCCTGCAGTTACTGCAGTGTTGTTTGGTTCTCCTATGACATATAAGCTGAGGCACCAAGTAATCATGTTTGGCTTGGTGAGGTTACTGTGCCCCTTGGCTAAAGACAGGCCTTGTTGACATTAGCCCAGTTCTGACATGCATGCCCTATCATAGTGTCTTTTTAAAAACAGTTTTAACTATTTTGGCAATAATGTGTGATATAAATCCTGTCTAAAGAAAACTTGTTTAAGAGAAATAGGTAAATGTCTCAAGCTTGCATTAAATGCATTGTTTTGAATGGGACGGGGGAAGAATAAGTGAGTCCTAAAGAAAACTTTGATATGCCTAATTCTCTGTAGCTATCCCCCTAAATGTGAAGGGGGCAGTGGCTTTTTGTTGGTTGCAGTGAAGTGTAGAAATGCTGCTTCTTGCTGACTATGCAAGTCAAACCCTTCCCCATTCTGTTCCCAAGGAATGCTTTAATGTTTGTGGTGTTGTCTTAGATGCTAGGGCTATCTGCTTTACTGGGCCACAGCCCATAAACCAAAGCAGCTTCTTTGCCTCTTGCTCTCTTTGCCTTTCTTCTCTCATGCTAAGAAAGCTCCATTTTTGGAGGACCTCAAAGCATTCTGTGTGAGGAAGATAACTATAGAGTTGATGTTTTTAGGAGAGGTCTTGGCTCTATCACTAGCTGCTGTCAGCTGGCCCTGGACTTTGTTACAGGACTGATAGTGTTGTCGAAAAGCCAGATCTTTGTCCCTGTGTTGAAGTGCTACAGAGTGTGTAGAGTATATTTGTGCATGCATATTCTTCCCTTGAGTAGGGCACCATTTAACTGTTCCAGTGAACTTAGATCTTCTCAATACAACTATGTGTTGGCACACATAGACGAAAGAATGGAAGGTTGATAGCATAGACTGAGGCAGATGGGAGGTATGCAGAATGGAAAAATTTGGCCAAAGATGTTTTTTAGTTTGGGATTTGTGGCAAATGTCTTTGCTTATAACTTGATTATTCTTACTGTGCAGAAAGTTTCTGGCAATGTGGGTGGAACCAGTTCTCACACAGATCAGATATATTGATGTCATCCTAAATACTGAGGATGTAATGTTCTATATTCCTTCTAGGTATGTTCCAGTCTCTCTCTCTAGAATTAGGCACAGTCCCAGCAGGAACTGGGACTTTGCCTTTCTGTGGCAAAGCATAGTTCTTGTTGGACTTTCTAGAGGGCTTACAGAAAACAGGATTGAAATTGTGGTGAGATTTGGTGGGATTTAGGTGTGCAGATATGTTAGGGTCTCCTGAAAATAGCAACTTTATAGGCCTGTCTCAAAAAACTGTTAGGTGATATGTGCATTTTGGGAAAACTGAGTAAAAACTGTGGTTCTTGTGGCTGCTTTTCAGTTAAGTGCTACAAAACCATGGTATCAGTTTTTAAAACAGAGACTGTTGTAACTCCATCACATCATTCAGTATCTGTCCAAATGTGATTAATGTAATTTGAAACATATAGCTAATGACTGGTAATGTTCATGGAATAAGTTGGAAAATCCAAGGGTAAACTTGAAGTGAAGTTGAACTGTATTGGGAGCTTGGTTGGTCTCTCTTTGTAAGACTTCACAAATAAATATAGCAGATGCACAGCATAGGCAATTGGGTCTTAAAGTACTATTAATAGTAGAGTCCATTCATCAACTGTTAAAGTATTTTCTTGTGTAATAAGAGCCTGTTAATATACAATTACACACATCTTGATGAAGTTTCATAGGATGGAACATGAAATTTCCCCTTGGAAACAGCCTGCTAGCTGCTAATTCTGTATCTTCTTGATATAAAACTACCCTAGTGACTTAATGAAGCAAATTTGCAAATACCTTATCTACTTACTGCCAAGGCAACTTCTGATCCCATCCGTGCTCTTGTTGACTCCAGCTAACAGTTGCTTGAAGATTGCAATTAGGTGCTTTGTGGCCCTGGAGAGAGACTGTTTAATGACTTCTGTGCTTAACTGCAGGAAGAATGAATTATTGCATTCCCAGTCTTCCCTTGTCTTAAAGCAGATGGAAGCATGGAAAAGACTATTTATTTAATATTCTTCCACTTGGGCTGTTAAGATAAGCCAGGGTTTCATCTTTCTATAAAGGTATTATCAGTGTTACTTCTACCACTTTATCAGGTAAATCACCCCACGTCACATTTATTTAGTACTTTTGGTAAAGCCTTCTTTCGGAATTGAGAAAGCTGCTGTAAAGACACTTTCAAGTTCAGGGCACAGTGTAAATGTTGTGTGGGAGAACAACAGGTTTGCTGGATATTCATAAGAGTGGTTTCTAAGTGCTTATGATGCCTCCTGATTGTGAGAGCTGTTAGTTGCACCTGTTCATGAAGAGCTGGGGGATCTGGGAAGAGTAGCTGTGCTGTGCAAAGAAGCTTATTCACAGCATCACCAAGAAAGCTGTATACCAACAGATCTCACTGGGGCAGGTTGCCATGGGGAGCTGTTGATGCTTCCTCCCTCAAAGGCCAGGTAGGATGGGGCTTTGACCAACCTGGTCTAGTGAAAGTGTCCCTGCCCATGCAGGAGGGGTGGAACTAGATGATCTTTAAGGTCCCTTCCAGCCCAAACTATTTTATGATTCTGTGATCTTCTAGAAGAGCTTGGGTAAGTCTGCACTGGTGTATTTTCCTTTCCAGTTGGAGCTGGGCTCAGGCTGGTCTAGGGATTGCCTATAGATTTAATTTTTCCTTTCCTGTCTAGATCAGGGAGGTATACAGTTAGCATTTAATTTAACAAAGGAGATATATTCAGTGTGTGTTTGTGCTAGGGCCAAAGACTTTGTTAGAAATCTCTTGACTTCTTTGGGCAAGCAATGGCTAAAGATCTCCAAGTTCATATGAAAATGTGGGCTCTTTAAGCAGGCTAAAACAGAAAATGGGATAAAACGTACTACTCCAATGTTTGTCAGTGTTCTTTTAGTCTTACAGAGCTTGATTGTCACTGCTGGTACAAAGATTTCTAAGTCATGTCAACTCTCTTTTTGAAGAAATTGATTTTTATTTGATTTTTTTAGATAAGTATGTTAACTTCAACTTTAGGGAGGTTCAGAAGTTTGGCCTTCTGTAATCATGGTTTGAGTGTTCTAGAATGGAAAGGAACAAGCTAAAATTAGTCAGTCTTTGGGTTGATTGAAAATATATGCAAAACTAAAAAGTTTTGTTCCAATTCTGATATGGTTAATCTAGAATTTCTCTACTATTGCATGGAGATACTGTACTAGAGAACATGCTGAGCCATAAATATAAATACTTTTGATGGCAACAGTCCGAAGTGGCTTCTTAAAGTCTTGTGGTAGAGCTGTTGCCTTTCAGCTTAGCTCCTTCCTCCAGAACTTACATGATGGTCAGGCACCAACCTCGGCTCTAAGACTGGTTTAGTTCTAGTGATACATGTTCCAGGCTAGATCAGTTTGCTGGGTGTTAGGTGTCAAGTGACAACTCCCACTTCTGCTTTTATACAAAATAATCAGTGATAACCTGAGTGGTTAACTCTGCAGCTATGGCAATCTGAAATCTTTCATGTGATGAAAGAAATTAGATTCTTCTCAAATGAACAAAGGCTGCAAACTGTTTGCAAATGTTATGCCTTTCTCAAGACACACCACCAATTACTATGTTTTATTGTTAAATTATAGGGTTTTTTAAAAGAATAATGCAGCTGGTTTTAATGTGCATAAAAGCTTATGTGAGGAAATAGTACGTGATAAAACATGAAGAATTCTGGAAGTGTTGTTGCATTTGGTATTCAGCCCTCTAAGTAGCTAGACTATAAGAGGTATGTATGGGGAACAGTAACAATAATTTAAAAGGCTGGAACTTTAAACAAGTAAATACATTTGAATATGAAGTACACAAAGGCTTGTGTTCTTTATAGCCTGTAAAGTGAGCAGATACGGAGAGGAAAAAGAAAATTCCATCTGTCCATATAAAGTATTTATGCTATTGCTCCCCCTTGCACCCCCCCAAAAGATGTTTCAATGAAGATAAAATAGTTATGTGGAATATCTTCTGTCAGGGAGAACAGGCCCAGAAATATTACATATAGAGGGAAGTTTCTGACAGGATATTTTCATGAGGCTCTTGGGCTAAGCTGTTCTTCCCTGACAGTGTAAAAATGTGGAGTATGCAGGCCAGTCTTTTTCCTTTTCTGAATTTTAATCTAGAAGCTAGGGGAGAAGAGTATTTACTCCTTGACTCTCAAATTTTCCATAATGCAGCTCCACCACTCTGTGCTATTTACGATGATATCACAAGATCTCTGTGGTTGCATTACATGCATTGAAATTTTAAATTTATCTATCTATTTTTGAAGAGGAGCCATCCCTCCTTTTGCTCCTTCTCACTGTCTGTGTGGCCAGATTGTCCTGAATTTCGAATTAGGTAGGGGGAGTGTCTGTTTTCTGTCAACTGGGGAGGCTCAATGCCTGTCACTGGTACTCAAGAGCAGCAGGTGTATTTTGTTCCCAGAAACCAGCACCTTCGTGTATGTAAAATACACCTTTGGCTGGAAGTGTCAGATAACTTGTTTTGAACAGCAACAGACTCAAATTCAGATGTTTTCTTCTCCAAAGAGCTTATTTACAAATGATATTGGTCTCCTCTTAATCTTCACTTGGTATCTTTTAGTCTAAAAATAACTGCCAGTGTGAGATTTCAAGGACTAATATTTTGCTTATTTCAGGAGGCTGACATTTTTTTAGATTGTGATTCATGAAGTGTTTATAAACAAAATTCTGACTGAATGATGGAATACTTAAAAACTGACCCTTAGTAAACTGTTTATGTGTCACGTTATTTAGACACAAAGTTTATTGTTCCTAAAGAGCATAAATATTTATGTAGTTTCTCCCCTATTGCTTTAGGCAATTCTTTTCTGGGTCAAGAATTCTTCAAAAGGTCTTGTAAGGTACTACAAATTGAGACGTACTTAGGGTGCTAGTAGGCTCTAGGTCCTTGAGATAGCAGTAGTGAAACAAATCTTTTTGCATCAAGTGTTTTGCTTCTCTCTTCAGAATCTATTAAGGACCAAGCCGTTCCTGCCTGTTTCTGTACACTGATCAAAGTTTTGTTTTTAGCATCTGAATGGCTTCAGAAATTAGACTTGAAAGGCTTGCCTGTTTACCTCGTTTTGTTTTGTTCTGTCAAGGTTAGTAACACATCAACTCTGGATAGAGTGTAGTCAAGGTTTTGTAGCAGCTTTATAGAGAGCAGGTTCATGCGTGAATACTTCTTGGAGAGGCCTCTCATTAGAGCAGTTCAAAAGGTGCTTGGGTGATATGATTCATCTTAGGAGCTTTACTACAGAAAAATTAAGCTAGTTGTAGCTTCTCCCTTTTATAACACCCGAGGTTTAGCATCTCGTGTATCTAAGGTGGAGCAGCAAAAGAGAGAGGTTTTATGTGTTGTGGTAACCTCGGGAAACACAGTCATGGATACAGATCCTGTTGTGTTTGGCACTCTAAAGGAAAGGAATGCCTTTACTCTATGCATTTGTAGAGCTCAGCACGTGACCAGATAATTGCCGCAAAAAGCTCTGCCTTCAAGAACAGCAGAGTGCCAGGCTGCCTGATACTTGGGTCCTCTTGGTGTTATGCTTGCAGGATCTTTTGGATTCTTGGGGTTTGGGTTTTTTAACTGTTCTTTCTCTCTCTCTCTCTATGCCATCTTCAGAAAACAGAGAGGCCGCTGTGCATCACTGTGCTTGAAGTTGATTGGGGGGAGAAATAAGAGTGGTCTATGGAAAAATTATGAAAGGCTAATGAAAACAGTTACTGCTAGTAGACTCCTGATATTCTGCTGTTTTATACCTTAACAGAAGTATTAAGTTGGCAATGTGTTCAAGTGGTACCTTTTCGGTCGTGTTTCAGTGTAGTGAAACGTATCTCAGGTTCTATCTTCAACAAACTGGGCTTTTGATATTAACCTGGGCTGAGAGAGCTGGCAAGTCTGAAGAGGAATGCTTCCCAGTTCTGGCTGTGGAGCCTTGGAAAGCATCTGGTTGGCAGACTGTTGCTGTAGTAAGTCTGGATGCTCTCTGTTCTAAAGTGTTATCCGTTCTTTGCATTTCAGGGTGGAACCTGGGAATGGTCTTTTGGTGGTTGTTCTTCATCTTTTTTGTTACTGTTTGAGAGATGATCTACAAAGTTTTGTAGTCCTTTCCAAGACTTACCCATCCCCAGAAATTGTAATTGTACTGTTTGGTTGCAGAATTCATTCCCTTCCCCCAGCCTTACTGTTCATTCCTTACTTTATAAACTATTTGAAGAGCAGAGTTTGACCATGTGAGTAATCTGAAGAGGGTGCAGATAAAAACCTTGAAGTTGTCAGTCTAATCCTAATCAGGATTAGGAATGTATTCTAAAATGTAGTGGAGTAATAGAAAAATGTTAATATTGAAAAAGGAGGAAAGGCATGTCAAGGGGAACAAAGAGTGGCTACTACGGGCTTAAAGACGAGTTGTAAAAGCATATTTACTTGCTCTTCTGTTTTTCTAGGGGAATAAAAGCTACCATAGTTAAAGAAGGCTCCATTTTAAGAATTCCCCATATTCATAAATTACAAGCTGACTTGGCATAGCTGATAGTTGATATGTGGAGCACTTCAGTTTAGAGTCATCAGTTCAAACACAGCCTTCGTCAGCAGTGGAAGAAAGTTGTTACCACGTGAGGTTTTTTAATGAAGTGAGCTGGCAATCTGTCAGGCTCTTAAGGCATGAGTTTCTGTAAAACTGCCATAAATGGTACTTGCAAATAACCTTGAAGTCAAAGTATTAAGCAGGTGTCGATGATAATTCGAAGAAATGAAGTAGGCATTTGAGCACTCGTGCTTGTACAGCTGATAAATTGAGTGCTTATACATTCCTTTCTAAACTTCAAATAAGAAAAACTACGCAGTAAATCAGTGAGAAGCTTCAAACTACATAATCTGTATTTTCAGTGTCTAGATAAAAATAGCAACACATAATGGTAACATTGCTGGGTAGGCTAGGCACCAGTAGAGCTCTGCTTTCATGGTCAGTAGAGGCAGTCCTTGAGTTTCTTCTGAGTTCCAGTCACCTTTTGAGTACCCAGTTACTACTCTTTTGGTTCCAGTAGCTTTTTCAGAGTCCTGCTTAGCTTTTAGTCGTATATACTGTTTATCAGAGGTGCTGTTCTGCTGCGGTGAGATTGAGGCTGACTTTCTTTTGCTGGAGTTGGCAGTCAAGTGTTTAATACCTGGGGAAAACTAAAGACTTCCTCTGTTTTCTTAGGAACTTTGCATGGAACATCCTTGCCCTTCCACCTACCCCTCGGAGTGAAGGATGAGACAGTAATGTGCTTCTGTTTACCTCTGTTGCTGTTGTTGGGCGTTTAATAATTTGCCAGAGGAGCTGAGGAGATCGTTTTACTGTAGTGTGGTATTTGTAAACAGTATTTGCCTTGTAATTTTCTTGTCTCCTCCAGCCCACTCATCTCTTTTCCTGCTTCCCCAACATGCAAGCTCTAAGCCAAGCCAGAGAAATCTGTTCATGCAAACCTAGTTACTCCTTGGGGAATAAAAAGCCAAATGAAAGGAACTGCCCCTGAAGCTTCTTACTGAGGATAGCAATGATTAAAGCTGTTCTGCCTGGAGATGTGAACTTAAAATAGTTCTCAAAACAAATCTAATTTTTCTTCATCTCCTTTCTTAACTTATTCTTGCCACATTTTGGTCAGAAATCTGTTTTTTTAAAGTTTATTAAAAGTTCTGGATACTTTCTTTGACTGAGGTCAGTGCATACTCTGAAATGTATGCTCATGACACAAAATCATTTACTTTAGGGAGAAAACCAAATACCACATCACCAGGTCTGTCCACTCTCCACCCTGTGTTAGTGTGTGATGGGGAGAAAAAAGTGATAGTACTCAGTTTTCACTAAGATGTCTGTATATGCTCTAAGAACATGAGCTAAGAGACTTGTAGCTCACTTCTGTTACACTTGCAGGCTGTTTTGCTTATCTGCCTTTGCCTTCTAAAATCACAGATGATGGATTACTGCTTTACACCTGTACCTCTTTCATTATCTGCCAGAGAGTGCATAGTTTAATGGATGAACTGAACTCTGTTCTGCCTTGATTGGTAGATGGTGATGTAAGTGTGTGTAATTGAAATGCATCGATTTCCCTGGAGTGCAGAATTAAAAAGCAGGAGGTTAGCCAGCAGGATATGTGCTTTTTGTTCTAGAGGAATAGTGAAGTAAGGTAGCAAAAATGCTGGAGCAGTTTGCTTTGCCAGCACCACGTAAGTGGTGGCAGCTTCAGTTGAGAATTCAAGAAGTGCTTGGAAACAGACAAATTCTCTCTTGCAGTCTAGTAGACTTCCTCATAATGAAGACTTTGTGGAGACTGCAGTAGATCTCCCTTAAAAGGGTGCTGAGCTGGCAAAAAGTGAGGATTAAACAAGTACTGGGAATGGGTAGAGATGTAGGCCAAATACAAACTGAATGATGCTAATTCAATTTAGTTGCTGCTTTCTTTTGTCCAGCACTTTTTTCAGTCATCATGCTCCTTTCAAGGTGAGTGAATAGATTTTTATAGCAAGGACAGGATGTGCTTTCTTGGCTACAGGCTTATTTTCAGCTGAACTTGTCTTCCTGTTTCTCTAAGGAGGATCTTCTGGGTCTTGGGTGCACTTGTTACCTATGTAACTGCGGTTCAATCTTAGCACATGCAAATCCCTGCTGATTTAAAAAAATAAAATCTAACCTGGGTTGTCCAGCTGAAACATAACTCTTTATTGGATCTGGAAGACCATGAACTTTGGCTCTGGAAAGAACAATTTAAAACTATTGTAGAAATTGTAGTTGTTCAAGCTGTGGTTGCTTTGTGTCTGCTTAAGCAAACCTAATTAGCTGCTTCCTTGGGAACGTGTAATCATTGTCCTATCTTTAGCTACTTTGTGGTGCAACTTCACCCCATGAAGCACATGAATGTCACAGATTGTTTACATTTTACTGTAAACATACTGCAGGAGGGGAAGCATGCTCTGGAGCCCTTTGATTAACTTGCTGGATGAAGATGGTAAATCAGACAGTTTTTCAAGCTGAAAAAGTGATTTATGAAAATTTTTTTTTGACCCTTCACAGCCACATTGGTAGCTCACAGCTTTTATTGAAAGAAACTCTTTTAGTGTGATTAAAGCATGTAAGCTTGTGAAGCATTGCTCTGAATTCTCAGAGAATCAGATGGTCACACTTAACATACACCATGAGCTAGAGCCTAAAACTCGATCTTTTGAAAGTTTTAATTATAATTAAATTTTAGTGAGAACTCACCATGGCACAGTCCTATAAAAGCTCCCATTATACTGTTCCCGTATGTGGTCTTTGAAGTATTGATGAATGCTGAAGAAATACTTTTGGCTTACTCTTCATTCAAAAGTTGTATAGTAGTCTTAGAGTTAAATCACTGGATAAAACGAGAACAATAGAGGGAGAAAAATGCTTGACAGGAAGTACTTCTGTTTCTTTTTCAGAAAACCTCGTCCATTTACTGGGATAAAATGACAAGTTTTGTTGAAAAATGTTTTATGATTCTTGCTTTACATTCAGTTTGTGGTTAGAAATGGCTTTTTAGCTTTGAATTAAAATTCTTAGTGTATCTTCTGGCCTGTCTGAAAAATATTGCATGACATCTACAATTAACTTGTCCTCTTGCATATTACAGTATGTAGCTCTAATTCGCTTTTTCCTTAAGTACAGCGTGACTAAGGCTGAAATGTGTACATTTACCAGGCTGACCCATTTGGAAACATCTGAGAGACTTCTGAATAGCAACCTGAATCTCCTGTTCAGAACCTGTAGCACAGAATAAAGCATGGATGCTGAAAAATTGGCAGGGATGTGGAGAATAAAAAAGCAATTTTGCAAAAGTCAGTGGTAATGGTTTAATACTGGCTGAGGTCATGTCTCAGGCTTAAGGTGAGATGTATTAATGCTCGACAGCTCGAGGAATTTAGTGGTAGGTATGGATAGGACTGTTTTCAGGTACTGCTGCACTTGACTGCTAAAAGAAGGCTTGATATAAAATTGAAAAAACTGACAGAACTATGACTATGGTGATCCTGTGATCATATGAGAAATGTTGGTTGTTGCCTTAACTATACTGAATTGTGGTTCCTGGTTTTGTGTGATTGGGGTATTTGCAGAGCTAGGAAAACTGTTTGTATTAGTGCAATTTGACCAGACCATAGTGGGTAGTGTGATATAGATTTGATTTCAGCATCTCGTGACTTGAATGTGTGGTAGGTGGATGATGCTGTAATTTATCTTCTTTGTATATACTTAGATTTTTAAGTTTTAAAAGCCTATTTATTTATTTTTAAAAACTACCTATTATTTTGATAGGTAGATTCTTTCTATCTATCAGAAAGTGGTGGTAACACAAGTTCTTGCAATGAAATTATGTAGTCTGGATTCTAGTAAGTGTAACCTAGGAAAACCTGTTGGTTCAGGAACTTCTTACCCAATGTAATGCACATGGCTAGAGGAGTGAAAATAAGCCTTCCTTCAATCAATAACCTTGATTTTTATTTTCTATGCTTACCTATACCTCTCCTTCTGAAAATCCTGTATGAAAACATGTCCATCAGTTGACAGAGACATGGCATACTTCTTGTGTCAAGATTCACAAAGATTCTCAAAGAAGAAAGATGGTCTTCTGTCTATAGATGTGTGTATAACGGCTTGAGGCAGAATGACTTAACACACTCAAGGCAATGTTCAGGGGTTTATGCAGACCTGTGAGCTGAGTGTTAAAAATATGTTTTGCCAGACACCCAATTCTAATCTAGAGCTCTGAGAATAAATAACAGTGTGGACGATATTGCAGTTCAGATATTCTGCATAAACCCTTAAGCATCAGACATTATGGTAATTTGCATCCCAGGAGCCTATTGCCCTGACAAAAGAATGAAACTGGATATTTGTCTAATTTTCTTGCAAAAAATATAGGAAATATAACCTAGACAGCTAAGGCTTATTCCTTCTATTATTTTAAAAATAATCTAATTAAGTGACTTGAGTAACAGACTTCCACAATTTCCCCTGAGTGTGCCAAGTTGATAATAGAGCAAACACTCAGTTTGAGTGTTTCACAGCACTCCTGATATGGGTATGAGCTTTTCTGTACTGCTTTTGCCACTGTTCCTAATGGCAGGAATCCCTTTGGCTTGCCCTAATTGATGTTTCTCCAGATTTTTTTTGGAGCCAGCTATCTGTAGTCCTAAAAAGTCAATTAAGATCCTGGAAGGAAATTCTGCTTAGTGTGCAGCTTCTATGAGCACATGAAAAAGTCAGTGATAAATCTATGTTTTTGAAAACTGAAGTTAAATACAGGGATATTAAAAGAGGAATTGGAACCCTTTGTAAAGGGTAAGCAGGATTAAATTGGTCTGTTTTTAAAGAGGCATTGCCAAAAAGCATCTAGAGAGCCTGAGCTCAGTTAATTTATTTCTTTGATAGTAAGCAGGCTTGGGTGTTTCTGGCTTTGTTTATGCAACTTCTAGCTAAACAATGTACCACAACTGGAGGGGAAAAAACCCACAACAACCCAACAAAAAACAAAAGAATGTTTTCCAGACATACTGTCATACTGAGGTGATTTGGATTGCATATTTTTAAAAAATACTGGCATAAATATTTTAGTATGTCAAAGCCTTGTTGATTCTTAATTATTTTTTTCAACTTTCACTGACTTTGAAAGATGAGGAAGATTATTACATTTCTTATAGCCCTGTCCCTAAAGTGTAAGAAAATATATCTTCATTGCCTAAGGGGTGAATCCCATCTCACCACAAACCTTGTGTTTCTTTTCCTCTCCTGTTTGTCTTGTGATATTTGTACATCCATGTGGGGAATCAGGTCAGAACCTCAGACCTGACTGAAGAGAAGGTTCTTGTTTCTATAGTTGGTAGATAGCAGTGGAAGCATAGTTTTCAGCTCAAATTCATTCTTCCAAAATCAGAGGGAAAGGGAAACAAATACCTTTCAGTGGTAACGTGAAGTAAATATCCTTAATAAATAGATTTAAGTAAAACATAGATTTGCGTCCATGGAGATGCTGAGTGCATCTGCTCTTAGTTATTGCCTCTAACCATTCGCAGAGGAAGGTTATGTGGCTAGGTTTCCAACCACAGAAGCGCTGCTGTTCCTTTCTGCAGAATCATTAAGTACTTAATAATACCAAGTGAAATGATTTAATAAACCCAGTGAAACCACAGGACTGGAAGAGAACGTACTAAAATTCAGGAACTGGTTTTGATGAGCAAGCATGTTGTCTGTGGCCTTTTTGGAAGCAGAAATTATTGTTGCTGCTTCTGTGTTGGGTCCAGGGGCTGGATTTTATCTTCTTTGACTGATACTAGATTTTAAATATTCAGTTTAAAGAAATGTAGATTTCAGTGATCTGAAAATTTGAAATTTAGAATGTAAAGGTATTGATACATTACAAATGCTTAATAGAATGTATTCCTTGTTCTCTTCTTGTGGTACTATAAATGTAGGAGAAGTGGAACATGTGATTCTTCTTAGATACATTTAGAGTTCAGTGTAGCTCACTTGCCAGTGATGGATAACAGTTTTCTCTCTGCAATCTCTAGTGCCCTTCAGTGCAATTATTGGTGACCGAAATAGTCTAAGAAGACTGTCCTTAAATTTACATAATTAGAGCTCATTGTAGAAGGTTCCTCTGTCCCCATAATTAGAGCTCATTCTAGAAGGTTCCTCTGTTCCCATCCTAGAAACTGTTCACTGTCATGTTCTTGGCAGTCTGAAGTGGTGAGGTACTACTGAAAGGAATCACTCCTTTCTAGGAAGATTTTCACTTCACTGCAGGATCTAAAAACAAAGAAAGAAAGGAAGAAAGAAAGAAAAAGGTCTTCCTGCCCATTCTGTTTGTGGCAGATTCAAGCCTCAAAACAATGAAAACCCTGCTGGTTACCTTACCTTAAAACTGAACATCATATAACAATGAGCTGCTAAGTACTACTAGATATGTCAAGATTTGTTTAACTCATTCAAAAATTTAATTAGCGTTTTAATAGTCTAAACAAATCTGCACTCTGGAGTTCAAAGAACCATTGAAGTAGTGAGTCTCTTTGAACTCTAGCAATGGTAAGGCAGTAAATTTTGAAATTAGGTGCTGATTTTCCTCCCAAAATCTTAATGCCATATTCAAAGGCTGATGGTTGAAATGGGCTTCGCAGAGCTGAGTCTTTAGGATTGTAGGAGCAGGAATGTATTTAATAATTTGCAGAACCCATTTCTGTGGAATGTGCTTTCTATTTACTATTTGAGGAGCAAGGTCACTAAACAAAAAAACAACCTCACATAAAAATTGAAATACTCGATAATTTCAAAATGTATTTATGCAGATTTTTTTCCTTAAATGAGAACAATTAAAAAAAAAAAAGTCCCTGTAGTAGGAATAGCTTCTCTTTTTATGCAAAGACAAGCATGGCTATGTATGTGTCAAAGGGAGAAAAAACTCGGTGAACATTTTTACAAGCAGTAGCTGATCTCTGTGAATTTCTGTTCCATAACAGCAGTTTTGGCTAAAGAGTGTTGCATGGGTTATTTTCTTCTGATTTTCAACATAAATTCATATGCATTTTTGAACAAGCTTTACCAGAAATAGTGTGGCTAGCAAGACTTGGGAGGTGATTGTCCCCGTGTACACAGCACTGATGAGGCTGCACCTCAAGTACTGTGTTTGTTTTTGGGCCCTTCACTACAAAAAATGACATCAAGATGCTGGGGTGTGTGCAAAGAGCAGTAATGAACCTGGGAAAGGGTCTGGAGCACAAGTCTTCTGAGGAGTATCTGAGAGAACTGGGTTGTTTAATATGGAGAAAAGGAGGGTGAGGGGAGACTTTATTGTTCTCTACAACTACCTGAGAGGAGGTTGTAGTGAGATGTGTGTCAGTCTTGTATTACAAGTAATAAATGATAAAACAAGAGTTAATGGCCTTAGGTTTTGCCCAGGGAGGTTTAGATTGGTTATTAGGAAAAATTTCTTCACTGAGAATGTTGTTGAGCACTGGGAACAGGCTGCCCAGGGATGTGGTGGAGTCTCCATCACTGGAGGCATTTAAAAGATATGTAGATACGGTGTTTAGGGACATGGTTTAGTGGTGGATTTGTCTTGATATTAGGTAAACAGTTGGACTGAGTGATCTTAAAAGTCCTTTCCAAGCAGAATGATTCTATGATTCTAACTCTGCACAGTGACAGTGTATGGTAGTGTGGAAGCTGAATATAACCTAGCACCCCTACCTGGACTGCCTGCTGTGAGAAGGAGGGACTGATCCTGTGCACTGGTAGCATTAGAAAAGTTGTAGCTTTTTTGGTGATTGTGGTATAAATGTCCAGACTAAACCAAGTGGTTTTGCCTGTTTAAAAGGCTTACAGTTGCATTTCCTGGTTGCCAGAGGATTTGAGTGGGGGTAATTTTAAAACAATATTTAGACGTTTTCATATAGACCTTTAAGTAGAGGACTTAAGTGTTGTGATGAAACTGCTTGAAACATGACAATATGAAGAAGTAAGTTCTGTGTTCAACTCCTGCCCAGCATCTGTTGCCTCAATTACCCCTTGCCCAGGACTTGTTTGTCCATATGCTCAAACTTGGTGTTTACATGGCATGCAGTTAGTTTCAGGCCAGTTAATGGAAACAGTCTCACTCAATCCTTCCTAGATCTTACCCCTTTAAAGAGGCTGGGGTGATTAACTTCACTTTTAGACTGTTGGCTGCAGCACACTTCCAGCTTCGACCTGATAATCTTTCTAAATCCCATTGCCAGACCCTCCTGTTAGGGGATGAAGAAAGGAAGAAGCACCTTAGGTTTAAGAGAGCTGACTTACTAGAGGTTCTTCAGTCCGACTTGAGTGTGTGTGATAGATTTCCACTAAACATGGTTATTTTTTGAATTGATGGTAGATTAGACTACTCTGCTAATTTCTTAACCTGTCTTCTCCCATAAATGGCCTCTTTTTTTCCTAGTAAAGCCACTTGCTTTCCCAAGTTCTTCTAGGTAGCTGCCATGAGCTGATATAAGAAACAACTTCTCATCCCAGAGGTGAACTTTTTAATGAGAATTCTTCATATGTCAAAATGAAATTGAGAGCCCTGCAAGAATTATAGCCTGTTGTTTGCACTAGAACTGAACCATGGGGCTTTGACTGGACTCTGCAGACATCCAGTTTTAGATCATATTAGCACATTGCAAGTCATCCAAAATGTGGTTTTGTAAAGGTGAAGGTAGATAATTAAATTTTATAGTGAAACATTTGTTTCCTCTCTGTACACCAGTCTTACATTTCCTTAAACCTTGTAACACAGCACAGGATAAGAGAATAATCTCTGGCTTTGAACTATCTATTTAAAACCTCGTGGTCTGCTTGCCAGCTTAAACAGCTATTCCCTGTGGCCCCACTGCCAGGAATTATATTCAACTGCTGGAAAATATAGCATGGGGTTTTCTTGGTGTTTTGTTTGTTTATTTTTGTTTTGGTTTGTTTTTTTTGTTATTAGATGTGAATATCCTTTTTGCTATAATTGGGTACCTCTTTCATACTGCAGCTCATAAGAAACTCCCATGTTCTGTGTCAACATCTGGACCAACTTGATATTGGGTCTTTTCTTGAGGTCTTCTTCAGTACTGTTCTTTGATTCTTCCAGAGCTTGCTCACTGCAAATTGCGATGTCGCCAAACTTCACAGTAAGAACTGTTTTCAAGGAGAAAAGAGGCAGTTTCTTTTAACCCTTGGGCTAGGTGTTGCCCTGGTTTAGAAAGTAGAACGTGAAGTGGGATTCACAGCTACAATCTCACCTATACTAGGGAGTAGTTCCATGTGTTAAACTTCCTCTGTTTTAAGTTCCATGAGGCCTAGGGATAAACATTTCATTTTGTTTCAGAATCAGGAGGAAATCTAAGGAGCTTGCGAATTTCATTAAGGGAAAAAGTGACTTTCTACTTTTGGCTCTCTTGACTTTGCCTTTTAGGGTGATTGTGCTGGGAGTTAAACATCTATTCTGTTTTGTATTGTTTGGTTATTTAAAAAGTAATCTGCCTGGAGGTTAAATATGCAGGTCTTTCTGTCTGCAAGGGATATTATCTTAGGTTTAAAGCATCCCTCATGACTCCATCCTTGGAGATACTCAAAACCCAACTGGGTACAGTCCTAAGTAACCTGTTCAAGCTGACTCAGCTTTGAGCAGTGGCATCAGACTAGACATTCTCCAGAGGTTCTTTCTAACCTTAATTATTCTGTGCTTCTGTCACTCAGTTTCTTAATTTGACCCACTTCTCATGTAAGATTTTTATTCAGGGTAGATACACTTAAGTGTACTTACCTAATCAACACCCTAACCATCAAAAGGAAATAGGGATACATTCCCCCTCCCCCCGTTAATGTTCTTCCTTCTTCAATGAAATATACTGACCTGAGGAAAGCTAATGGCATGGCAGGCCTCCAGTTCAGAACTCTCAGAGTCAGCTTAGTACTGAATCAGTTGATGAGTGCAGCCTAGTTGGGCCACACTAGTTTTTCTTTTCATATACATGCGCTATTTTTCTGTTAAAGGATTTTAACTTTTTGTGTTCAGTGGAGGATATCAAAAGAGAAGCATGCTGCAAGTTTCTCTATAGTAAATCAGTCATCTGTAGAAAAGACTGTTGAGAGTGAGCTATCCCGCCAGGACACCCCATCCAGAGAGCATCTTTACTGTTCTGTGAAAGGAAAGCTGATCTTGTTCCCTTCATGTGATCACTTTTTCTTGAAGCATGGTACATCTGTGGATATTACATACAAAACCTGTTGGGCTGTGGTGTTCAGTTATTAGATGAAAACCAAACCCACTATAGATGATTGAGTTTGTTTGCTCAAATTTTATCCATGTCTGTCTTGCTGGAAGTAGCTGTTATAGTGTTGTTAACTTAGTTCACAGGTTCTCCGTACTGTTTTAAATTCTTCCAGGGAAAACAGCATTTAATACCAAGATACCTCTCTTTTGGCCATTTTGATTAGGTGTTACCTTGCTTAATTTAATAATAAAATAATTAAAATGTAATAATGTAAGGCAATTCTATAAGCTGGTGTTAGTGGTAGTACAGCAGATAGCTCTGTACTAAAGTGAACTGCCTTGTCTTGTGGAGTGGAGCTATGTGGGAATCTAATGCTTAGCTTTCAACACAGAGAAGACAGCAAGTGCTCTGTTGACTACACAGAGAAGTGTATGGATACTACCAGTGTTCTCTCCAGTGTCTTGTGAGTTGCTGAAATACCTGAAGGTTGAGTAACCTTAAGGTTACACCCCACAGTCTAAACAGAGATGAGCTATAAGACCCTCCCTACAATACATTGACGGACTGTTTTCTACAAAGTTAGCATGTACAATGTGCATAGGGCACTTGGATGCACTTTTAACAGGTAGCAATCCAAACTACAGAAGGGACCACCTCTTCTGTCCAGTAATACTGTATTACTCTTGTCAAGAACAGAGGTTCAGCTTTCTTTACAGCTAGATACTGTAAACTTGCTGGCTGTTTTGTTCTCTGTTTCTCAAAGATACTAGCATGTCTCAGTCTGTGGCTGTTTATAAATGTGCCAGCAACTCTAGACTGAAGTAATACACATGTATAAACACCGATCTTTCTGTCAAACTTGAGACCCTACTGATCTGCTTAGTGGCTGTATTACTGTCAGATCTGAGGAGTTAGCCAGGAGACCAGCGGAGATGAAGTCACTGTTATGTAGCATATATAGAAAAGGGAAAAGCAAATTATTCAAGATCAGATTAGGACAGTCCTGAATCAACTACACTGTTGATGTACTTCAGGTATTTTAAAGAGCAAATCAAAGACACATGAAATACATTTTTGTCTTTTGAGATAATGGACTCCTAGGCAGTATACTACAAGCTCAGAGCATTAGAACAGTACTTATCCCTTAAATTTCCCTGGTGTAGTTTGAAAACTGATTACACCTGTATAGCTTGTAGTTATTTTACATTCCTTTATTAGCTGGTGGGACACAGATGTGCCATAAATTGCTTGAAGCATTTCTTTGCATAGTGTATCTGTGTCTTCAGGGGTAAGTAACATTCAAATTGTTTTTCAAATAGACAGTATGCAGGAATGTAACAGTAATTTTTAATATGCTGCTCCTGCACCCTGGTGCACTACAATTTTCTTGTATAAACCTCTTTTCTATCTTTTCAAACAACCGCTTTGTTAACAGTGCTGATACTTTCAGCCCTATATATAGAGGCAAAATTCTAGAAGTCTGTTGGTACCTTCAGCTTTCAGGGTGTAATTCTTTAAAGTAGAGGAAGAAGTGAAATTTCATCCATCCTGGCAAGGAAATGGAGTTTCAAATAACTAGAGTCACCTCTCTCATACTTGTTTCCATCTTGCAGAACACATGCATCAGTAAGAGGATGGGCAGTTATACAAATGGCTACAATACAGCTACTTTGACAGAAAATTCATCTTTATACAACTGGAGGCCTTGAAAGCTGGTAATTTTGCACAGCATTATAACCATCGATAAACCATTTTTGCTATGCATACACATTTGCAGTCATGGTTAAGATCGCTGGGTCAGTGCAACCGTAGGCACCAAGTACAGGCTGGGGGGAGAATGCACAGAGAGCAGACCTGACGAAAAGGACTTGGGGGTGATAGCAGATGAAAAGCTTGACATGAGCTTGCAGCCCAGGTGTGCTTGCAGCCCAGGCCAATCATATTCTGGGCTGCATCAAAAGAAGTGTGGCCAGCAGAGCAAGGGAGGTGATTTTGTACCTCTACACTCTATTCCTGAGACCCCTCCTGGAATACTGCATACAACTTTGGAGCCCCCAGCCCAGGGCAGATACAGAGCTTTTGTAGAGGGTCCAGAAAAGGGCCACAAAGATGATCAAAGGGCTGGAGAACCTCTGCTACGAAGACAGGCTGAGAGAGCTGGGGCTGTTCCGCCTGGAGAAGAGAAGCCTCCAGGGACACATTACAGTGGTCTTCCAGTACCTGAAGGGTCTCCACAGGAAAGCTGGGGAGGGACTTTTCACCAGAGGGGATAGTGAAAGGACAAGGGTTAATGGTTTTAAATGGAAAGGTAGATTTAAGTTAGATATTATGAAAAAAATTCTTCACCGTTAGGTTAGTAAGATACTGGAATAGCTTACCCAGGGATGCTGTTGATGTCCCTTTCCTGGAACTGTTTAAGGCCAGGTTGGATGAGGCCTTGTGCATGGAGGTGTCCCTGCCCATGCAGAGGGGTTGGATCTTGATGATCTTTATGGTCTTTTCCAATCCTAACCATTCTATGGTTCTGTATTTATTGTTCATATATTATGTCCATCCATGTACAGTAATATACAAAGCACCAAACTGATTTGCTTCCAGATCCTAGGATGTGGCCTGTTCCTTTTCAATATCAGAAAACTGTATGCTGTTAATAAACTAAATCTTAAATTTCAATGGGTTTTTCTTGTGGGAGAATTCTATAACCCCACTTCTTTAGTTTCAAGCATAGAGTTGCAGTCGAAAGCCTAACATACATTTTCATTTCTGCCACTGTCAAGGGTGTTCTATTTTATTATGTTGATAGAAATGGGTGAAGAAGTAAGGGAGAGTGGAAGGGTTAATCAGAAGTTTTTTGTTAGTTTGACTAGCCTAACAGTCCATGGGAGGCAGAGCTGTGTGTATATGAAGCCTTAGCAGTCTCCTGACTAGTGGTGTTAATATTGCACCTATTTTCTGGAGACACTGCCACAACCAAATATTGTATTTGTTTCACATTTCAATGAGATGGATTTCTGACAGCCCTCGTTCTCTGATTCATCCTACTTCTATTGCTCTAGGGCTTTAGGTCAATCAATTTCCTGTGTATGAATTTTGATTCTCTGCTAGAAGTATTTTGAAGCCTTTACTCAAAGGAAGCTCACTCAGATGTGACCACAAGATACTTCTCTGCTAAATAATGCACTGTGGAGTATCAGTAGCTCTATATGTTGCATCATGTATTCTATTGAATTCATCATGTTTACATCACATACATGTAAGAGGCTACTTATGGTGCTGGTCTGTTGGGAAAATGAGCAAGGCTTGGATTTGGCAGAAGTACTGCACTTTAGAGCATCTTTCCTGGGAACAGAAAGTACTAAATTATGTTTTAAAGAGGAAGGAACTAGTTTTATGGGATAGAGATGAAATAAAATATAGTAGTATAAAAGCAAGAATGAGACAATCTGGTGTCCTTTACCTTGGAAATGATGAAGGAAGGAGAAACAGTGATACCTGTGATCAATGAGTACATTAAAATCATAGAATGGTTAGGGTTGGAAGGGACCTTAAAGATCATGTAGTTTCAACCCCCCTGCATGGGCAGGGACACCGTCCCCTAGATCAGGTTGCTCAAGGCCTCATCCACCCTGGCCTTGAACAATTCCATGGAGGGGGCAGCTACAACTTCCTGTTCTGGTGTCTCATCACTTATCTGAAGAATTTCTCTCTAATGTCTAACCTAAATCTCCCCTCTTCAAGTTTTAAACCACTTGTCCTTGTCCTCTCACTACACATCCTTGTAAAAAGCCTTACCCAGCTTTCATGTAGGCAATGTATACTAGAACTGGGTTGTAGTTGGGGAAGAGGCCAAAGCAATTGCAAAATTGTTAGGATAGGGGAGTACACTGCAGTAAGCCCCATTATGCCATGCTCTTGTGAGAACATCTGGTCAAATGCACTGTACAGCTGAAGTACTTCATAACATTACATACCCATACCAAACTCAACAGTGAAGTCACAGAATCACAGAATTGTCATGGTTGGAAAAGACCTAAGATCACATGGCTAACTGTCAACAGCTCCCCCCACCCTCCAGTAAAATAAATAAATTTTCTTTATCTGTATCACCATGCCCACTAGAACATGTCTGGAAGTGCCTCATCTACATGGGTGATAAGGGATGTGTGATTCCAGGGGTGATGATTCCACCACCTCCCTTGGCAGTCCACTACCATTACCCAACTATGCTCTTGGTAATAGAAACTCTTCTAAATATCTAGTCTAAACTTTCCCTTGTTTAGGTGTACAGCTATAGTACTTAGTAAGATTACATACCTACACCAAACCAAACAGTTCAGTCCTTCTACTTGGGAGGCCTAGGAGAAGAAAGGCTGTCTTGGACTAGAAAAGCTTGATTTAATCTCAGCATAATAAAGATCAAGAGGGCATGTGGCATTTCTCTAAGTCTGTGTAGGAAGGTAGTTAAAGCTAAGGCATAGGTCAGTATCAAAACAGGAACAAGGAGGTATAAACTTGGCCTGGAATTTAAAATTATTCATTATAAAAATAACTGGGTTCAGCAAGAAACTTTTGAGGTGATAATAGGAATGGACCAAAAATCATAACTAATCTCAGTTGCCACAGCATGCTGTAGCTCAGGAAATTGCCCATTTCTGTCAGCCTCAGATTGTTCCCTGCTTTTTGGTCCTCCAAATGAGCATTCCCCAGGGATCCTCTATAGTTACAGAACATTAGTCGGTACTTATTGTAGAAGATGCATGCCCAGTTGGTAGTGGAAACCATGGAAGGAAAAATAAACAATTTTGGTTTAAGAATGACTGGAAAACCAAGGATGTTATAGAAATAAAAGATTAAAAGTAAACATTGCTTTTTCATTGTGGCCACTCCCAGGTGTTTGAGGATACAAATGTCAGAGTTTTCAAGTCTACCCAATTGAGGAGGAAATGTTTCATTACAGTTAGTCTGATCTCTTGGGTCCACAGAGAAAAGGCTACTTCTGATAATTTCAGGGGTGTATGTATGGGCAAGGACAGGGGAGTGGAGATAATAGGCATACATGTTTCACCAGTGGCCTCCAGTGTAATCAGGAACAAATTATTTACATTTGTTTTCAACTTGGAGAAAAACAAGCTTAACTGCCTTAATCACAGTATATATTTCTCTTTGCATAAACTAATGGTAAATAACATGAATGCTAAAAAGATTTAATATCGGTGAGCAACTGAAGAGTGGTTTCCAGATGTTGAAGGCACCACATTGTTCTTTCTTTCTCTCTCACTTTCTCAGAACTTACAGTTACTGCTGTTGTCTGCTGTGCAGAGCACTGTATAGATCTCTACGAAAGCAATTATGGTGACACTGAGGTTGTCACCAATGTTGATCATCCACAGTTTACAGAGCTGTTCTGTGCTACCAGTCTGTGCTGGCTGACTGAGTCTGAAAGCAGCAGTTGATTGAAGTTGAAGAAAACATTTCTTAATTTCAGTCTTTCTTTCTAAAGAAAAAGTTATGAAAGTCATTCTGGTTATGAAGTTGTTTCTTCCCTTCAGATAAGTTAGCAGCAGCCTGCTGGTATTATCACTGGAAAAGTCACAAGTTACCTTTAGTCTCTTTTTTTCTGGATGCATTAAAAGCATTTTGAAAGAGGATCGATCTGACCAGCGCTCAAATACTAGATGCAGGGTGGTGTTGTGGAAATTACTCAGGTTGAGCCCGAGGTCCAGAACTGACTCATCTGCTAGTGGAAGTCCCAGAATGCCCTACAAGTCAAATTCTGAGGTGTGAGCAGCATAGTGGCAAAGCACTGTATTGAGGCTCTCAAACCCCACTGGGTGTTTCATGTTGTTTCACAGTGCAGTGGTTCTGTGACCACTGGGACCTTTAACAGTGGCCTATTGAAGCAGGTGATTGTTGGCCCTTTGATGATGGCTCTCAGACCAGCATCAAGCAAAGAGGTTCTCGTGCTCTCTCACAGAGCAGTTTTCTCTACCAGATAGCTGTGACGTGCTGCAAAAGATATCTGCCTCAGACCCCCAGGTATCCTTCCAGTGGAATGGCCTTTGTCTGAAGGAGGATGGAATTAAAAAGATTAGGCATAAAAGTCCTTGAGGGTGAAAGACAAAGAGGGAAGCTTTTATGTCTGCTCTCTACTAGGAACAAATTCTGCTGAATGGCATCCTTACACTTAGATTGGATTAAATCTCTGAGTAATTCTTACCAAGTCTTTTCATGTCCCCACCAGTGCAGCTGTATTTGAGCAGACTAGCTATGCCTCTGGAAGTGATGGCTGCCATCTTATTTCAGAAACTGCTTGCCAAAGCCTCAGGGAGAGGAGAGTAAATCACAAAACCACCTCCACCTCTTTCCTCTGTAACTGATTTCCTAACAGATTTTCATTTTCACAAGGCACTGAGTTTGGTAGGGTTTTTGCTGAGAGAGGCATCTCATGTACACTGGGCGGCTGAAGGGAAATCACTACCTGGGCTGGTGTAAACTGTTTTCAGCATTAACTGAGTCTCAAATGTTCGGCCAAATGGGGAACATATTGCCTGGTTACTATTTTTAAACTATGTGACAGTATGTGCAAATGATATTAACTTAGGTCCAGAGTTGAAAGCTTAACGTTACAAGTTTTGGGGGGTTTCTACTATACATATGATCTGGGTTATATTTCAAGCTTTTGTTACATTTTGGAGCATGAGAACTTCCTTATTCAACCTGTCATAGTTCAGCTGAATTTTTAAACAAGTTATTTGCTTACAATATGTTCCTGTCTCCTGATAAACCCTTTCCTTGTTTCTATGAGGGAATGAACCCTGGAAAACATTAGACACACAGGATTGTGTAATGGAGATGAACTTTCATTAAGCTTCTAGATTTGATCAGTTGTCATTTGACAGTTTCACAGTGTTACTAAAAATTGTGGAGTGTACCAGAGTGCACAGTGCGAGTTCTCTTATCATTACTCATGTAAGTCTTGCATTTTCTAAATTTATCAAGGGTTAATACTAAGCTAGATTTTAGATAGTGTCAAATTAATCAAATTAAAAACTTCGGGATGTAAGAACAGAAAGAGAGAGCTTTGAGGAAAGGTTATGAGAGGTACTGCTTCATCTCAGAATAGAAACATCACTACAGTAATTCAGCCTGGGACAATTTATGTGGAAGAGTTTTTTGGGACTTGTGGAATAGACTTCAATTAAATGAGTATGAAATAAAAGTTACAGGATTATTGTGTGTGTTTGTGTGTGCTTTCTTTCTACATATGATTTAATGAATTAGGAGTTAGCATTGTGTCCACTGAACTCATTCAGTATCTTTTCTGTTTTCTAGAAACCCTCGTGTCTTAAGCTTCTAAACAGTTAAGTTCTGCCATGGAAACAAGGTATAGCTCCATACTGAATCTGCCAGTCTGTACAAAAACCAAAAATGGAAAATAAGATTGAAACCAGTCTCTTTCTGGTTCCCTTCATACCCTGCACTATGTCTTGTTCAAACCCTGTTAAGTCAGTAGTGCTTTTGCTGAGGTGTGTAATTCTCTGCCTTTGCAAAGTGAAATGAAGTTGCTTAATTGTATATTATAGTCTAATCTAGCGACTAATGTGGGAGGACAGTACAGGCCTGTGGTGACCTGCAGAGCATCAAGAAACAGCCTGCTGCATCTGCCTAGATCAAGCTCCTTGTCATTGCCATTTCTAATTTTATGTGTTCAGAGAAACTACACAACACACATTTCATGCACAACTTGAGAGAAGGCTTGGTATAATGACTTGAGCTATATGAGTAAGGTGCACCCATCAGTGGTTATAAGCACACTGTGGGATTTTCTTTGTCAGCAGTGAAGCTTGAGGAAGTTGGCTTCCTGGTGGAGCTTGGGTCTGGCCATGCATGGATGGGAGGCACTGGCAGACTGGGGCATATGATAGCTAGGATAAAGAGTTCTGGATATATTTACATTGACAGTGTCGTGTCAGATCGTCCATAGGGTGCAGGTCCTCATCAGCACATGAGTCTTCGGAATCCTGTTCCTGGCTAGACCTTTCTGGTTAAAGGAAAGGAGGTGGCAGTTCTGAAGGTCTAGATTTAAGGTGTTTTTTTGAGCTCTGCCTGTGTATTTTACCTGGCAACTACAAAGGCTGAGGTTGCACCTGTGGGTTGTAGGATGGTCCCATCCCTTTCCTGGACTTTTCCTAGAATACCTTGGGGTTTGTTTTGGTTTTAGAGTTCAGCAACATCTAAATGAAGTGGTTTGTGGGTTGGAGAAATCTTTATGACTCTTTTATTCAAAGATCTGTTTACTTAGGTTTCTTGGCTCCCCAAAGAGTCTTGCAGCATCTGCATTAGGAACAAAAAAAGTAAAACATGAAGCCCTCTGCTTTCCATTTTCAATCTTTCTCCACAGAAACAGGATATGCATCTATTAAATCTGTTTGAACTGCCCTGGGCAATGTATTCAATTTGTGATGCCATAGCTAATTGAGTGTATGTGTAGGGTGGAATTATGAATCTTTCAATCCTGTTTTTATCTCCCTTCTCCCCTACCACTTTGAGAAAGTGCCTGCCTCTTTTCCACACCCATAATGGATGAGAATTGGAAGCAGCACAAATAAAAGTTGCTTTCCTATGTACATTTTTAACATCTGTTACTGGGATATTTGTTCTTTATTTTGTGATAGTCTGGTATTTACCAAACCAATGAGGAGTGAGACTTGGAGTTGAAAGTCCTGGCAGGCATCTGCCTTGACTAGAATAAATACTGGCACAAATGATGAGTCTTTGAGTTTGCTTTTAAGATATTAAGATGTTTTTCCTGATGACCCAAATTAAGGTGGCTTTGGTAAGTTCACCCTAGTTTGAACCCCACAATTTGATATGATTAGTAAACTTTGACCTGTATAAGGCAGAACTGGCTAATAAAAGAGAGGAATGAAGCATGTATGTGGAGACAAGTGCATATAACAGAAGGCAAGCAGGTACTACATTGGCTGCTAGATCTTTTAACTTTCCAGATCTCATGAACCATTTTAAGCTCTTTAAGTTTAAAAGTGATGATTTTTTTTTCTTTCTGTCATTTGTATCATTCTGTCCCTTTGTCTCTGCTGAGTATATTTACTGCATTAACTTTTGTGATTTTTGCAGTGTGTATTTTAGTTCTTACAGATAGAGGCCTTCACTTAAATATAGAAATATTAAAAAGTGTGTTCATATGAGTTTCATCATAAGATTTAAAATGAGATTTCTTCTGGGTTTTTATGGGTTTTTTTCTCATGTCATGGAATGGCTTGATGTGTTGGTAGAACCTGAAGGCTGAAGGCCTCAGAGGATTTGGCTGGTTAGGTTGAAGAGGTTGTAGTGTATTTGTAGCCTTCAGTCTTTGTTCTGCCCCACAACTGGGTCAGTGTTGCTTTTCTGAAAACTTTCTTTTCTTGTGGTATAGTGTGTTGGCTCAGAAAGATGAGTCAGTCTGTGTCCTGTGTGATGTCAAAAGCTGTTATGTCTTGCTCTGCTCAGGTGAATGAATGATTTGGTTTATATCTATCTGGTGTGATAGAAAAAGTTCTGTTAAGTGTCATTCCAGTAATTTCATATAGAATTTTTTTTTTGTAGAGCAGCTTTCCTCATGTTTGAAGAATGCTAGGGAAGTCCAGCTTGTCAAACATGGTAAAAATGTGTGCTATGAGGGATCTCACTAGTATGTGGCTTTCTCAGGCATTTAAGCTAGCCTAGCAGTTCTTGAAACTTGTCGCGTAATATGACACCTATCTAGATGGACCAATATTTCCTTACCATCTTATAAGAGGGCAGTTACAGTTTGTTTTGGGGTTTTTTCTTCCAAAGACGAGAGATGATCTGTTTCTTACCCTCTTTATATTGGTGTTCATTTAGCGCAGGGACTATGCCATGATGAAAGTCTTGTATGACAGAGCAGCAAACCTCTGTTTGCTAAATTTCTATGGGTAAAAGAATTTATTTTGTAGATCTAATGTTTTCAATACCCATGCAGTGGCACTTAAAAATGGATACTAATGAATAATGTACATATTTTTCTTTACTACCTTGATATGAGTTTGGGAATAAAAATACTTCTATATTTGTATGTTTCTATATTTTTTATATAATTTGCATTTCTTTTCAAATCATTACTGGACTGAGTTTTTCTTGAATGCAGAATGCTGTGAACTTTTTATATATGTGTTCTGATCTCCTTAGGAATGGGTTTTTGAATTTGCAACCAAGTTCACTTTTGTCATAGCATGTGAGAGGTAGTTGACAGGGAAGGGGTGGAGCCCCAGAAGACTCCCATATAGTGGGCAGGTTTGATAAATCTATTAAAACACAAACATCTTTTCACCAGCATACTTGCTTGGGTGTTGAATTTTATGAATGGGAGCAGATCTAAATACTGTCTTAAAACATACTGTGGACAGTACTGACATTCCTTTTGTCCATCTGGTGTAAAAGAGAAACTGCAAGCAATAGAAACCACACCTTTGTCCTGCTTTCTATTCCTTGTCTGCATAATGTGGAGATAAAATAATTATCAGTTCTGGCACTATCTTTTCTTGTCAAAATTGTCCTAGTTTAGCTATCTGTTCCACAGTCTTACTGCTCCCCTAAAGCTGCACTTTTTGATACCTGTGACACTTGGATTTGCTACAATATGTTCATGACTTCCTATTTCTTTAGTTTTTAGCAAAAAGTAAAAAAATGCTGGAAATTAAAACAGAGTATTTTCATTTGCTGAAGTAAATAATTTTTCTAATGTGATTTCCTAAAGAAGGAAGGTTTATGGGATTGAGTTGTTTGTCCATCTGCTCTTCAGTTCATCCTTAACTTTTTAATAATTTAATCCAGATTTGGTGGAGAGTAAAGTCCCAAAGTTAGCAGTTTTCCTACAAGAAAACCAGATGCTGGGTAGAGGAGAGAGACAAAAATAGGGGTCCCCACTGTCTGCAGCATAAGTTTAACAATAATCTGTAATTATGTGTTTGCTAGACAAGTTGCAAGTGTGTACTGGCTGCCTAGGTACTCCAGTAATCTCAGAGTTTCCAAAGCACATTCTTTGACAGAAACTGAAGGGCCTGGGGAACTGGAAATTTAGGAAAGGATGAGATCAATGGAAATTTGGGCTACTTGAGCTATCAGTAGCTTCATGATTGATGGACCAGCTTGCTTTCAGATTCTATAGGGTGCTGAAGTTTGTTGATCCCTGACTTTGCAGAGATTTGTCTGTCAAGGCTGTATCTGTGGTGTTTGCCTGGCTGTAAAATAAGCAAAATGTAAGTAAGTATTTACATTGGGCACAGAGAAAATCAGCACTCTGGAGTCAGGTAGTTGATTTGGCAAATATTTTATTCACTCAAAATACTGTTTTAAGCTAGACAGAACAAGCTGTGAATTTGGATGGAATTAAGTCCATGGTTTTAGCTGGAAAAAAAATGAAGAATGTTGTAAAATACATTTTCATAATACTTAATTTTTTTAGGCTCAAGTTACTATTTGAATGAGCACTTCTAACAAAATCAGGATGAAAAATATAGGGAGGGTGACTCCTCTAATAGAGGTGTATTGGCATGGAATATAGGATCCCTGCATTTGCAAGACTTTCTGCAAGAACTTGAATTTGTACAACCAATTCCATTATGGGTTTCATTTGCAAAATCTCTTCCTATGCCTTAATTTGACAGAAGCAGGGCACTGGACTTCCTTTCTCATATATGCATTTGGTAAAATACACATATTCCTTCAATATGTGTGGGGAAGGAACCACCATCTGAAATTATTCATGGCCTCTGTCTCTGTTTTTCATTGCTTTCTTTTGCCCTGGGCAAGCACTGGAGATCCTGAGCATACTTGCAGTCATGAGTCAGTAACAACCTCATGCTATTATTGTAAATAGCAACATGAGCACTGTACTTGCATGCATTTTTCCACAGGCTTTGTCTCTCTCCTGATACTGGAGCCAAGGAATTTGCAGAGCTTCTGAGTCAGCAATCAGCTGCCTCGAGACAAAACATGCAGGATATTGCAGACTTGCAGGACAGCCAGCAAGGCATACAAAACCCCAGGAAACCTGGCAAATAATTCTTACCTGTCCTTGCCTTACCTGTCCTTGCCTCAGCTCCTGTAATTTCCATCTCTGACGTGTTGCTCCCGGGTTCCAAAGGCTTTGGGTGTTTACACATAGAATGCAGAGTTCTGGGGAGTGACTAATTGCAGTAACTGAAATGTCTGTATTTGACCTGTGGGCATAACTGACTTCATACCCCGTGTGAAACGGGATGACGGCAAGAACTTCTGTATTAACGCGCTGCTTGGATTTCACCCTGTAAAATGACCTGCATTTGCAGCTTTGTCTCCTGGCTTGGCAAACCTTGAACACAAAGCAGTAAGTTCCTAGAATGTTAGGACGTTGGATTTTAACTTTGGGATCTCTCTGAGCAGTGCAGAACCAGTTCTGCTTCAATGCTGTGATTAAAAGGGTATAGTAGAAGCAAGAGTAAGAAATTAAACCTATGTTGTCCTTACATCTGGATATATTGGTAATAGACTGAGGGCCAAGAGACTTAAATTACCTCTCTGGTGAATTTAGATCATAAAACTTCGATTTCTTTTTGCTAGGAAGTGTCATTCACCTGAAGCACTGGTGTAGAGTGAGTGGACGGTAGAGTGGGGTGCAGGAAGTAAGGGGCATCTTGCAACATTTTGCTGATTATCAAGGTTTTTAGAGTGCAGGCATTTGGTTGTATCTATAACAGACAGATGCACTGAAATTACTCCTTCAGCATAGTGACAAGTTATTGGGAGCTTTCTATGCCATTCTTGAGAACAGAAGAGGGAACACAGGCTTAAACAGTGTCTTAGGCCTTTGTAGTAGTTCAGTGATTACCCTGAGTTGCAAGCATGGAGCATGTTAACAACTTCACAACAATGAAGTTAAGATTAAAAATAAAGAAAGCGATTATTTCCATCCTGCTTAGTGAGCAGTACTGATATGGCCATGGCATCACTATCAGCCAGTTAGAAAAACAGCTTGTGTACTGAGTCTTCTGAGGTGGTTGTCCTAATAAAGTCAGCAGAATCATATTCTCCAGTATAACTCATTGTTGTACTGTGGCTTCTGTAGGTAATGATATTTTTAGTAACATTTTGTGGCAGTATGCAAGCATCTCCAGGCCTCCTTTGCTATTTCTAAATGAAAGCAATAAATACCATATTAGGGTGAAATACAAGAGGAGTACCCAAATAAACTACTGCAGAGTTGTCATACAGGAAGGGAAGAGACATGAGCTGTAAAGTTTGACTTGGCTTCCTGTCTACTGGAAGCAGGAAAGGAGCTGGTGAGAATCTGAAGGGTTTTATCCTTGTCCACATATTTCCTTTTTTACCTTAATACCCTTTGAAAAGAAAACAGAAGACAAAAAGTACCTCAAATGCTTTCACTTCCACAGTTCCTGCATATTGTTCCCAGGTTGCCTTCCTATCTGAAGACAAACAAAACTATTCTTTCTTAGTGAGCAGTCTATTATATGTATAAAAGGAATTATGTATAAAAGGAAGAAAAAGTTTTATTATATATAAAAGAAAGAGAGCAAGAGAGACAAAGATCTGTTCTTTAGGTAAAAGCTGCTATTTGTGATCCAGGCAATTCATTCTGTAGGTCTATAGGCTGCTTCTGAGGCATCCCAGACAAGCAACTAAGTAGCAGACCACCTATAAGCATATTTAATCTGCTGAGCACCCCAAGTACCACCTACATTTTAGAGACCTGCATATCAAAAGACACTGAAAAACACCGAGTAGAGGAACTACTATGAGAATTTCACAAGGATTATGAATCTGCCACATTTCACTCTTATGCTGCTTATTACTGACAGAAATATATGCATAGTCTCTAGGTGAGGCAAATGTTATACTCCTTGATGCAACACAGGCATTTCTTTTTCAGTCTTGTCATCTTTTCTTAAGCATTTGATTGCTTTTACGTGGTTTAATTTCTTTCTAGGATTATAGTAGCCATCCTTGGGTTGTAATGTCACTGTACAAAAGCAATGTTTGCAAGGACTCCAGCTTGCACTATGCCATCCTCTTTGCTCTTCTCTATCATAAGCAAAGGTAGTCCTTCTAGAATGAGGGACCAAAAATTATTTTACTGGTGGAACCAGTTCCTTTAGTAGCAGTGTTTTTAAGACAAGCATGTAACCAATTCTGTGGTTTTACCACAGTTATCTGGTTATCACAGTGTTACTATATTAGAAAGTCTATTTTTTGTTTTAAAATCTCATCATCAAAAAAGACATCGCATAACATCGGCCTGTTCATCTGTACTTACTGTGCTGTTGATGGGAAATAGATTTTGATAAAGCTTTCTAGGGACTGGCTCGGGTAGGTATTTTGAGTCTGAACAGAGGTGGGATGTCCCACCATCTGAAGCGAGGCTCAGTGAGCTTCGGGAAGTCCTGCTTCAGTCAGCTTGGGCAGGACTCCTTGGGGTATTACCACTTGGCTCATTTATTAGTTTATTAGTTACTGAGAGTACTAGCTCTCAGTTCAGCAGGCTTAGACAAAATTTTGGAAAGAGTTTAAAAGAGTTACATTTTCTTTTTTTTTTTTTTTAACAGGTTAATAATGCTTTTAAGCCAGAGGTGAAAGTGGCTCAGCAGAGCAACATCAGGAAATCTGGCAGACTGGAAGGAACAGCTGCCCCTCAGGGCAGCTGCAAAGTGTGAAACATGGAGGAAAATAAGAACGAGAAGGTGAACCAGGCTCATGTTCTGTTTGACAGATTTGTCCAAGCTTCAACCTGCAAGGGGACTCTTAAGGCTTTCCAAGAGCTCTGTGACTACTTAGAACTAAAGCCCAAGGACTACCGTTCTTTCTATCACAAACTCAAGTCCAAGCTAAATTACTGGAAAGCCAAAGCCTTGTGGGCCAAATTGGATAAAAGAGGCAGCCATAAGGACTATAAGAAGGGGAAAGCGTGCGCCAACACGAAGGTAAGAAATTTATTCATGGTGGTAAAGAGAACTATTACCCATTTTGAAATACATAATAAAAATGTGATGTGTATAATCATGTTTGGCTGTTTGGCGTAATTACAGGGGAGATTTTGGAATATTCTCACATATTATATGTGCTGTAGTCAGAATTTGTTAGCATTTGCTACAACTTGATTTAACCCCTCATCTGAATAGGGGAAGCTTTACTAGACTATAACAGGCACATGAAATTTGCTGTTAGTGTCTAGGTAAAAATATGTATTTATTGGAAGTTTACAATTCTTCTAACTCTTCCAAGAAAAG
This sequence comes from Calypte anna, assembly GCF_003957555.1. NCBI lineage: Eukaryota > Metazoa > Chordata > Aves > Apodiformes > Trochilidae > Calypte > Calypte anna. Next base: position 63,879,741 of record NC_044244.1, on the reverse strand, counting down.
AGAACTTTCTTTACAAATTGGCAAAATATTTTTTTAACATTATTTAGAAAGTAATCACTTCTATTCCAGATTCAGAGGAAAAAAAATGATGTGAAAAGATACATCCGTTCCTTTTGAAAGGTTGGCATGTGTGGTATATTACTGCTTTTACACACACACAACCCAACCACCCCCCTGATTTTTTTTAATTTGAACTATTGATACTACTGATATTGATACTATTGATACTGGTGTTGCGCCGGTGTTGGATTGTACAGCGTGAACTTACTTGTTTTGTTGTTGCTGAAAGCAGTTCTTATCATTCATCAAAATGTGAATGGAATAGCTTTTTTTGGTAAATAATTGTACAACCTTCCTTTTTGAAAAAAAAGTGATAAAATTAGAACAGAATTCTGCCCTTCAGTGAGGACAATGGGTGCTTCTGCGTCTTGAATATTGACCTTTTAGGCAGTATCCATTTTTGCACTATGGATATCATGGGGAAAAATTAAAAATTGTTTTTGTCATAACTTGACTGCACTTCGCAATCATTTGGTTCAGGAATTGGTCTTGTTTTGGGTGAAACATGATGGTTGTAACTGAAGTGGGGTGTTGAAGGCTGTGAAATGAAGACAGGTGTTCTATGTTTCAATGAGAGATTGAGCAAGCTGTGAAGAATTTAGAGGTATTTTAACTTATTTGAAATAATAGTGATTTTACATCTGGGCTTTGAATGTATTTTGGTAAGCAAGACTGTTAACACTGAAGAAGAGGTTGTGTTGTTAGTAGGGATGGGCTATGAAAAAAGAGCTTAAAAATTGATTATGAGGATGTTCAAGAAAATAGATATGACTGGAGATTAATAGTCAGCCATGAAAAACATTCAGAAAATTGTGACACTTACCTAGAAGGGAAGTGGTGAGGTGAGTTAAGAATGGTAGAACTCCACTTGACGATGCTGAGCTTGAACAACTAGGCAGCCCTGAAAAGATGTCAGAGAGGTAGAGATTTTAGCTGGGACACAAAGTAATCAAGTCTGAGTTGGAAATGTTTTGTGAATCTACAGCACTAACAAGCTGATTGAATCAGTGCCTGTGAATGAGGTGATGCAAAGGCAATTTGTAGAGAATGATGGTAGAGATGACTGATGAAGCCTTTTGGGAAGCTGTTGGTGACAAAAGTAAGAGAAACAAGGGAAGTCCTTTAAATAGTGCTCTGAAAGAATAGCTGGGGACATAGAGGAATTACGAAGCCTTAAAAGAAATCAGAAAAGGACACACTTTAGAAAAAACATGTAGCCATCTGTCTATGAAATATATCTTGATGTGAAGTCGGGAAATGGGTAAAAGTGGTAAAGCATACTGAGAGTGATGTGTCACTAAAAGATTTGCTAGGGATTTTGTATAGTCCAAAAGCTTAGCCTCAACCATGTACCAAAGCCAAGCTGGAGAAAATGTGTAGGGTGGAATTGGAGAAATGGGATCAGGAGAGTGATTGTAGAAGTGGCATATGGTGATCTGAGAGATGAGATAGGGGAGAAATAAAAAGAGACTTACAGAATCATGCCTGACTTTCCCTCTCTTAATGATGTGAGTGAAACCTCAGAACTCACTCGTGTTGGTGGAAGGACAAAAATCATGGGAGGAGAGAATGACTGCAGTGGATCTGTCAGTGATCATGCTGCACTGGTCTGGCCTCTACTAAAGAAAAGAGAGGGCTTATTCCCTAGCTGGTCTCCTGTGTGTGTAACAAGGAGAAGAAAGAGTAAAGGAAAGGAGAAAGGAGAGTAGAAGCAAGCCAGAGAGTAATTTGCCAGTGTTTCTAAGAAGCTGTTCTTGAGATGCCATATAAATACAGAACTAAAAAGAGGGGATGGTGAATAAATTAAAAGTGGCACTGCTTCTGCCCCAACCAAGAAACATAAAGGACTGTGGATTTGGGATTCATGCCGTTTTGAGAAGTGAAATTAGGAGCTGGGAAAAGTGAAATCTGGTGAACTTACTACTTAGTTACTTACCACTTACATACTAAACTAAGTATGTCTTAAAAATACACACCTGGGATAATAATTTTTATTTATGGTTTTACATATAGAATTTGTTGAAATTTTTCATGTAAAGAAATAATAAATCTATTCTTTTTATTTTTTAATAGATGTTTCTGATAATGACTTGTTTCCTTTCCTAATATTATCTGCCATTAAATGTTTATGAGAGATAATCATAACTATTCAGAGGCCTTTTAAGAACTGAATCTTATCTGATTTGATGCTTTTTATCTCACTTAGCTTTGTATTCTTAATGTTTAATGTAGTTTGCAAACTACTGCTTAAAATTACAGCAATTTAAGTGTGCATGTAGAGATGACAGTTTAAAATAAAAAGTAGAGGTTTTGCCGTGTTACCAGAGCTGAAGTCAGTAGTTTATTTAGTAAGCTCAGCTTCTGTACACTTGAACATTTACCAATTTTGAAGTTCTTCTCTGCAGTGGAGCTCTTACTTGTCCGTTTAAAAATTGGTCAAGGGTGAAGTGCTGTGACTGAAGTTGGGCAGTAGTTTAGGCAGTTACTGCACTACATGGCCAGCATCCAGGTTACTCAGAATTCAGATAATTAGTGCTCATGAAAGCAAAACTTGGATGTGATGGGGTTATTCAGATGTAAATAGTTACAAATTGTTCAGTCTCTACATCTGTTATACGGAGAATACAGAATTTCAGTCTGCATTTGATGTTTCATTACCACAGTGTTGTTACTGAAAACTTTATATATAATCTGTTTGAAAGATCTTGAGCAAGAAGTGTTTCTGAGGGCTGAGACAGCTTTAGTGCATGGAGCTGCAGCAGTTACTTGGAATCAATGAGGGGAAAGAGAACGAGGGGCAGCATTAGCTGCCTTTATTTACTTGGCTGTACTTGGAATCTCATGTAGTTACTGCTGCCTGTGAGAGTATTAGAAGGTAGACTTCTAAGAAAGATCTGAAACTGGAGGAAGTGCTAGAGGTGGAAAAGGGAGCAGAGTATTTTCTGCTCTTTTTAACTGTGCTTAAAACTCCCTGTCTTTTATAAGAACATAATTTAATAGTTTTGTGATGGTAAAAAGAAAAAAAGGTAGCTTTGACAATTAATTACTTCACTATTTTGTTTTACATCCAGGGCATATAGAATATTAAACATATCATAGGGGTTATTAACCATATCCTTGTTTGGGGACAGGTGAGGAGGTTGTAGAGAAAAAAAATTTTACGTTTCTGTGACAAAGTCACGGTCAAGTAATTTATAATTGATGACATAGACTTAAGTCTAAACACTGTGATTCTGGAACAGTTCCTTTGCTGTGTGCTTCATAGTAACAATTTAATATGGGGAAGTTGTCAAAGAGTTAAGTTGCCTAACTCAGTAGTGTAGTCGTGTTGCTTCTTGAATCCAGTCTCTTTGAGGTTTGTAGATATCAGATAAGCAAAATTATTACCTGAATAAATTTATGCTCATATGATTTCCTTACAAGTTAAAAAACAAAAACAGAACAAACAAAAAACCCCACCAAAAAACTAAGTTTGAGAGTTATACTTACCCAAAAAGAAAATATCAAGTTGGGAGAAATATATTAGATCCTAATTGATTATCCCTTTTAACAAATGACAAGTTTAACACCTGTTCAATATACAAGTCTATTTTTAATAGCTCAGTGGTTGGGCTTGCCTTTTCTGTAATATACCTTCAGGTTCCTGAAGCTATTAAAGAAGCAGTACTCTTTATTCTTTCTCTTATCTTTCCTCTAGACTTGAATCTCTGCCATCAGATTTATGTGACCTATCTTATACACCAGTCTTACATTGAATTTGCATGTCAGTTATGTCATCATTGCTTCAACTTGTACTGTTCTGTTCATCATCCAGGCTTTGTATTTGAATTTTCACATCATTTGCAAAATTTATGCCCCAGTGAATAATTGGTGAAAATGTGGCAACCTGTAAAAACAGACATATGGGGACAGCAGAAGACTGAAGAGCTTTCCTTTGGGATAGGCTGTTTATCAGAAGGTTGGGCTGTGGTTAAGTTTCAGCATACATAAGAATTTCTCAAAGGGCTTTGTTGTCCAACCATAATGATAGGTAAGAATCTGGAGAATGCTTACCTGGCAGTAGTCACCACTGTAGCAAGGTCTTTATTCTATGGGTCTGGTTTATACTCAATACAAATCAAAGTACAAAAAATGATATGACAAAATGGACTGTGTACTACATTCTTGTGAATGCATGTAATCATGCCACCTTTTTTTTTTGACCTCAGTTTCTGTTGGTAAGAAGTGTCAGCTGACTATCTTGGCTTTTTAATCTTACAAGAAATGATCTTGCTGTATTGTTTGTTTCTATGAAATTACTTTCTGTCCTAGATATGCAAATATTTTACATTCTCAAGTTGTTTATTAGCTTCTGATAGTGTTTGTGAGGAGAGTGGAGAAAGATGAGAGTGGATGAAAGGTGATAAAACAAAGGTTAAGTTGCAAAAAACATGTTCATAAAAGTTGTCTAGTCACACAAAGTTCGTATTTACATTGTGGAGATGTAAGTTACCAGTGCTCTGACTTTACTGTCTGTGCTGCTCTAAATGGATAATGTTTATAAAAACAGTAGCTTCTCTTGTATCTATCTGCCTTAGCCATTCCTATGTGTTCAGTGATGATGAGGAATTTTTGGTGTTACTGATATTTTTCTCAAGAAATGCCAACTCAAATTTGAAAGACAGAGGAAAACTCTAACTTGCTTTTTAAAAAAAACCAAAAAAACACACCCACGTGGATGGAATGAGGAGGAGAAGCCTTCAGAAATAGTACTTTTCTCCATATAGCTTGGAGAGTATGCTTTGACATCTCTTCTTAAAACAAGGGCTTAAAAGAGGCGTGTGACTTGCCTGCTTCTCCAGACTTCTCCCTGTTCCGTGGTGGGCTTTGTTTTCAAGTTGCAGTAGGTAAGGTAGCAGTGGCTGAGCATGGCAGGTAGAAATAGGAAGACAGAGCTCAAATATCAGTTTCTGTTTCAGACAAAAAGCACTTACTCCTGTGAGCCATGGGATGCTTGGAAACTGTGGTGAAAATGCCATTTTTCTCTTAGGATTGTAAAGTTACTCTGTGCTGATTGTTTTACAGTGTCTGATAATTGGGGCTGGACCCTGTGGCCTTCGTACAGCCATCGACCTGTCATTCCTAGGAGCCAAGGTGGTAGTTATAGAAAAGAGGGATGCCTTTTCCCGCAATAATGTGCTGCATTTGTGGCCATTCACCATACATGACTTGAGGGGCCTTGGCGCCAAAAAGTTCTACGGCAAATTCTGTGCAGGATCCATAGACCATATCAGTAAGTACAGCTCCTCTTAGACACAGCAGCACTTGTTCCTCATAGGGGGAAGGTGGGTGAGGGCATGGGGGTAACTCATTACAGTTCACCCAACACCAGCCACTACTCCCAAGTCCTTACAGTACAGTTCATCAGTACCTTTGCATAGGGCATTTCTGGGAAGAACTAGATCTGAAAGAAACACATTGTGGCATGGTATCATCACACACAATATATATCTCATCTTTTAAACCCGTTACTTTCCAAGGAATATCTTTTTCTTAAGCTGAAAAGTGCATTTAAGCTTCAAATGTTTTATTTTTTTAATGGATACTTTTCATACTTTTGCTGTTAAATTTCTGTAGCTGCCACATTATTCTGTTTCTCTAGAGCATTGTAAGTGACTTCAAAAACGTTCAGTAATTTTTCTTCTTTAACATTCTTGTGAATGATGATCTGGAAGAAGGAGGAGCAGTTCTGGCTTTGTACATTTTTTTGAAGAGTGAAGATATTTCCAAGAACACTGTCAACCTATGAATAAGTTTTGATTAAGTAGAGGTTTACATATCAAAATTGAGAATAATTCTGGTGATTCTCAAATTCGGAGAAATCAGTCTTCTGTGAAATCTGAATGTTTTGGAGGAGCAGGATTTATTTTGCAGTTTTTCTGGTTTTTCCCAAAATTTTCTGGACATGGCGCAGCCAGTTTTAACCTGTCAGTCTGTCCTCCACTTGGTATAATTAGGAAGTATTTAATGGCAAGAACAATAGGTAAGACTTGGCTTATTGTCCACAGCAAGAACTGGGAAGTAGTGGTGATTTGTTTTTGTTTTGGTGTGTGTGGGGTTGTTTATTTGTTTTGGGCTGTTTTGGGTTTTTTTACAGATTGCAGACAGTCTTGCAGATTACTTTTTTCCTTCAGTTTATTACCCTTTTTATTCTTCCTGTACTTTATACATTTTGTTTTCTATCTCAGCACAGCTGACATTTAGTGTTTAGATGGAAATTTGTTTTATACTCAGTATTTGAAACATAATAGTAAAGTGTCTTCCTTTAAATGAATAGTTTGCACACTGTCATTTTCATACCCACTACTTACATTCACTGTAGGGGAAAGAAGTGGTGAGAAGCTTATTATGCCTTCCCTAATCTGAGGTGTAGGATGAAGGTGCAGTTCAGTATTACAGCTAGGCTGGTCACACAGTTGCCATCTCTGACAAAAGTGCAATCCAGCTGTGCTGTTTCCCTTGCTCTCTCCTTCAGTGCATGTTACGGTTGTTTCCCTTGTTGCTGATTTGGGAACTTGAAACACAAAAAACCCACAAACCATAAAGTGCTCACTTTTTTTTTTTTTTTTTTTTTGAAAAGGGCTGAGTTTTCTTCAGCTATCTAGACGTTTTTTGGCATGCCATGGTACTACCCATCAGTGCTGCCTGGATGAAGTGCTGGAAACACAGTGGGAAGAACAAAGTAGCAGCTGGCATTTAAATCCATTTATCAATAATGTCAGAGAAACATGTGGGCACTTAGAGTATTTTATTTTTCTTTTATTTCTTTTATTATCTACTTTTTTGCAGGTATCCGTCAGCTCCAGCTTATCCTTTTGAAGGTTGCCTTGATCTTGGGAATAGAGATCCATGTCAATGTGGAATTTCAGGGGCTTGTATATCCTCCGGAGGATCAGGAGAATGAAAGCAAGTAGCGTTGAAATGGGTAGCAGAAGGGGAACTTATGGCAGGATGAACAGACTCCTGTTCCTTAACCCCAGTTTTATGACTCTTAAGTCTTTTCCTGAAGCCTCGTTAATGAGAGTAATTATTAATTCACTTTTACATGAATTTTTAGTGGAATTTATTCTTTCTAGTAACAAATCCAAATTATTTGCTATATAAAGCAGAAGTCACCTGAAGCATTACATCAATATAGACCATGACACAGTAGATCATAATCACTTATAAAATATTTAAGCCTATTGCACTTAGAAGATAACTTTTTCATGTACTGACTGAGAGTATTTATGTCAGTAAACAATCAGTATTACTTTTTTCTGTCTTAGTGAAGTCTGCTCTCTGATTGCCATGACAGATGGTGGCTTTCTTTTTTTTTGGCATCCTGTTAACTGAATAGATAGTAGAGAAGCTCTAAAGCTTGAGGTGATTCTTAAAGGTAGTCAGTGGAGTTCTATTGGAGCTGTCTCTACCTCTGATTCATACTGACAGCAAGGTCAACAATATAGCTGTGCTGCAGCATATCTTTAACTAACTATGTGAGGAAGGGATTAGGGATAGTAGGAAGTGGTTTTATGTATTTGTTTTCTTAAGAGCACTGTTTACATTGTCATTAACTTGGAGTTTATCAACAGGAATAGGTTGGCGTGCATTGGTCCACCCAAAAACCCACCCAGTATCTGAGTATGAGTTTGAAGTAATCATTGGAGGGGATGGCAGGAGGAACACCTTAGAAGGTAATAAAGTGTCCATAATTTCCTTTCAAATAGAACTTATTTTTCAGTTAGTTAGAACAAAAATGATGTTTAACAATCTCATCAAAATCTGGAAAGACATATGACAGGCTTCACAGGATTGTCCCTTGTGGGGTAGAAATCTTATTCCTTTACCTAGTCCAGTTCTAGGATGTGTAAGTAAGTAGATGTTGTGCTGGGAGACATGTTTTAGTGGTGACCTTGGCAGTGCTGGGTTGATGGTTGGACTTGATGATCTTAAAGGTCTTTCCCAACCAAAACGACTCTATGATTGTATGACTAGCAATAGGGGACGTTAAAAATCCCAAGTAAAAATCCATTTGTATTGAAGACATGGCTTGTCTTTTTCTTTTTCCTGTCCACTAGCAATGGAATTAGGTGTTTTGACCTGGATAATTTGTCCTACGTTTTTTGTTTAACTGAGTAGTGTTTTATTTTTGGGGAGTAGAAATTGAGGTACTGAATATTATTTGGTGTCATACAGACTATCTTAATTTTTTGAATGCAAGTTGCAATTTGGGGAAAAGAGGTAAGAAGGATAGGGTAGCTTTTATTTTTCTGATGAAGCAGTACACGCTGAACCTTCTCTGAAGGTATGCTCTACATTATAGGATTACTACTTTATCCTCCCCACAGGGTTTCGCAGGAAAGAGTTCCGTGGTAAACTAGCAATTGCGATCACAGCAAACTTCATCAATCGCAACACCACAGCTGAAGCCAAAGTAGAAGAGATCAGCGGTGTGGCCTTCATATTCAACCAGAAGTTCTTCCAGGATCTACGAGAAGCCACAGGTTTGCCAGCAGTTCTCAGATTTCTGGTGAAAACTATTTATCTTTGTTATTACAACTTTGTAATGCAAGCATCATGTTTAATCAATAAATGACCATCTTGTGCAAGGAAGTCAGTCATTGCTGTCCCTCTTTGAAATCTGACTTCCCCATTTTTACAGCTGTTCTGTATGTCTGTACAAAGCAAATGTGTATCATTCAGATGTGGGTACTTTTTGTTCAGAAGTGTTAAATTTATTCCCTGAAGGGTTTCAGGAAATATGAGCACTAAATAGGAAAAGTCTGAATCCTGAATTCAGCTTCCTGTACTCCACATATGAATGCAAACCCTAGACTGATGTTAAATGCATTTTTTAAGAGGTAGCTATATACAAGTAAAATGTGCTGTTTGTGGTTTTGTTGAAGATTCATATTTTGAAGTCATCAAATGCATGGGAGAAAGCTGCTTGACATTCTTTCTAACCATGTAGTTTCAATTTACCATCTTCCCATACAGCTCTCGTGTCACGCATAACATGTAACTTGCCTTCCATGTCTTTTATTCTGTCACAAGGTATTGACTTGGAGAACATTGTCTACTACAAGGATGATACACACTACTTTGTCATGACTGCCAAAAAACAGAGCTTGCTGGAAAAAGGAGTGATACGACATGTGGGTATTAACTTTTCCTATATTCTCTATAAACTGAAATTTTGGTACAAATAAATTTTGGTACAGTTTTCTTTCAGTATGCCTAAGGAAGGGTAAGACTCTTTTCTTTCACCACATAATGTTTTTATACAGGTGTAGTTTAGACCACAAATACATGTGGTTTATGCCTTTCTGAAGTATTTTGGGCCATCAGAAGATGTTATGTTACAAGGTGTATACACTCCATTTGTGTTTCTTTGTAGATTTAGGAGTTTCTTTCATGTTAAGAAAAAATATGCTGAAAGAACCTTTGATAGTTTATGAGGATGAAAGAGCAGTGAGTGAAGGAAGTATTGGAAATACCTGTAATTCTGACAGAAGCTGATTTGTAAGCAGTTTGGCCACAAATTAATAACAAGGACTGGGAAATGGTGCCTTTTGTCAGAAGTGTGTGATGAGAAATACCTTAGCCCTTTCACAGTCAGAAATGCTAGTGGGGCTGATTACCTGTTTGCAAGAAAAGATTCACAAAGATTTTTCTCTTGGAACACAGACAGGAATGAAATAAAAAAATCAGAAGGCTAATGTGCATCAGTGGATTTGTAAGAGTTTTAATGCTGACTATTATATATACCACTCTAAAAATCTATTTGTAGATTTGGCTACTTCACATTTAATTTTCTCTTTTTGGTAGGATTATGCTGACACAGAGTTGTTGCTGTCACGGGAGAATGTGGACCAGGAGGCTCTGCTAAACTATGCCAGAGAAGCAGCTGACTTCTCCACTAATCAGCAGCTGCCATCACTGGACTTTGCCATCAATCACTACGGTCAGCCAGATGTGGCCATGTTTGACTTCACGTGCATGTATGCATCTGAGAATGCAGCGCTGGTGCGAGAGCAGAATGGCCACCAGCTACTTGTGGCCCTGGTTGGGGACAGTCTCCTAGAGGTTTGTGTTTTAAACTTACCATGTGTAAACAGAGAATTGAAACATAAGCACAAGCCACTTCATCCATCACCCAAATATGCACTACCTATATGATAGTTGCTATAAGGAAAGCTGCTGTTTTTTATATAATACAGTGGGAGGTTTAAAGGAAGGGTTGGAGTATTGGCATAACAAAGTATTTAGGATGCCAGTTACCTTGCTTAAGAAAATTAGTGCAGAGATTTTTTCTGATGTTATGTCTTTTGCATCTGTTTCTTATTAGGACAGTTAGACTCTCCACAGAACCTGCTGTAGACCTGTTAATAATTAGCATTTTGTAGTTGGTTAAAAAGTACAGTCTTGAAGAAAAGCTGTTAAGGCACTCCAGGCTAAGAATTGTTGGAAGTAGAAAAACATAAGCTTTGGGAGGAGCTCATGGGCAATTCACCCTACTTCTGGTTTTCTCTTGCCCTGCGGGAGTGGAGCTTCAAGCTAATTACTGAGCTTCAGTTTTCCAGCAGACTACCATCTGAATATATTCTTGCTATTTGTTTAAATATTTCTTTTCTCTCTCTCTCTCTTTTTTTTTTTTTTTTTTAAACCAACTATAATGTTAGCCATTTTGGCCAATGGGAACTGGAATAGCCAGGGGATTCTTGGCTGCAATGGATTCTGCTTGGATGGTACGAAGTTGGTCACTCGGAGCTAGCCCTTTGGAAGTTCTTGCAGAGAGGTAACAGAGAAAACAAACACACTTTGAGTTCTAATTTAATCCTTCAACACCTCAATTCATTCTAGTCTCACACCTCAATTCATTCTAGTCTCTTCTAGTGAAAATACATAGCCAGAACATGAGATACCACTGTTTTTAGAGGATACTTGTGGGTATAATTTAATCAAAGAAAAAATTTCCTGAGGAGGTGATAAACTGAGGTATATTAATAGAGGAATAAGAGATGCTTCTTGGTTCTTGGTCCTGGTTTTAAAAGCAGGTTAGACAAAGTGTCTTTCTGGTGCTTACTAATATTGCATGAAGAAAGTGAGCCTGTCTTACTGTTATCAGCCTTACAAAAGCAAAGGCAATGAGTACGTAGGCACTAGAGACAAAAATTCTTTCCATCCCCTGTTATCATGTAAATGTCCTCTATGATTTTCTTTTGAGGAAACTAAGACCTGCTTTTGTTTCACGTTCTAAAGTGATCACTTTGTTTCATATAAATCAAACTACACCTTGTGTTTCTTTGGAGCATTAAATTCGTGATGTATTTATCTTCTTTGATTGTTTTGTTGCCTCAGGATGTTTTAGAGATCAGAAATTGGTGGGTGATTAAAAGATGGACTAAGTAAAAGCCAGGTCTGATAGAACCTGTTTTAGACTTCAGCAACTGCAGCTTTTGACCATCAAGAGCCATAGTATCCTTTTAAAAATTATATAAATGGCACACTGGACATTTAAGGTTTTGTTTGAATTTTTAAAAATGGTGAAGGTAATAATTTTGCAGTTGGAGCCAGACTTCCATCACCTTTCCATTAGTCATTTACAGACAGCAATAAGATCTTTCCTCAGCCTTCCTTGTCTGCCTACTGAACCAATCCATGTCCCTTGACCTCTCCTCACTGGACAAGTGCTTCAGTTTCCTTATTGGCCCTCTTTCTGAGTTGCTCCAGTGACTCGGTGTCTGTCTTGTAACCCTCTCGGTTATGCTTAATATATTATTTTCTTCCCTCCTTTTGATTTCTGGAGTTGTATTAAGTTGCAGATTAATACACTTGTACTCCAGTTTAGTTATTCTGTGTCCAGAGAGGTTAGATTTCTCGTCTGAATGCTTATCTCGCCAGGATTGACTTAGCAGTATTAGTAGTGATGAATCTTTTTTAAAAAAAGCAACCAGCCAAACACACAAAACCTGAAACAAAACACAAAATTTCTTTTTATTGTTTTATTTTTCCAAGGGAAAGCATTTATAGGCTCCTGCCTCAGACCACCCCTGAGAATGTGAGTAAGAACTTCAGCCATTACAGCATTGATCCCGCCACCCGGTATCCCAATATCAATGTCAACTTCCTGCGGCCACAGCAGGTAATTATGCAAATGAGGCTTCTGAATGCTTGCAGTCCTCATTGTCTTTCCTCATTGTCTTTTTGTCAGTTGTATACGTGCTGTAATGATCTGTGAAATCTATATGCGAGTGTATGCGTGCACACATGCATTTTCTTTGTAATAATCTAGTAGAGCAGTCTGTCACTGCAATTTGGCATCCACTGAGCAGCAGCAGTCATCTAGACTGTTCAGCACTGACTGGCTGTTCTTTGTTGTTCTGGGGTATTTCTTCTGCATAAGTGTACTTCTATTCCTTTTTGTGCCTAGAGATGGCTCCTTGTCCTGCTCTTTCTGTATGGATCTTGGGTGTGTGGCACGTTGGTAATATTTTGTGTGTGTACATGTCATTCTAGGTACGCCACTTGTATAATACAGGAGACCTGAAAGACATTCATCTGGAAATAGAGAACTTTGTAAACTCCAGGACACCAAAGCTGGCTCGAAATGGTAGGCCTGGCTACTGCTTTATTCCTTCCTATATTCTGTAGCTAGGTCAGTGCAGGACATGGAGCAGCAATGATCTAGAGCATTAATTAACCAATCTCCTTAGGTTTAGAAAAAATATTTTCTTCATACTTTTGTTTTATCTAAAGTATGATTTTCAAATTTTTCAAGTTTCATTTAACTTGTAAATACAATAATTCCTAATTTTCTTAGCTTCATAATGGTGTTCTATTTCTAAGCATATTTGCTATGCAAATTTTTTCTTCACCTTTATCCTATAACAATGTCATTCCTTAGAATACAGAAGCCTAGCCTCAGTTCACTCTAGTAGTAACCTCAGAATTCTTAGAAACGTAACAGAAGGTATTTCTTGTGCAGTCTTTATGTTCATTCTTTCTTTTGCTTAATCTTATGTCTTGGTTTAATGAAACCTCACTTTGCTTGCATTATTCTGAAAGTTAGATGCCTTAGGATGAGCATTTTAGTATCTGCCTATTTGCCCTGTACCCTGAGGGGTATGTTGAACTTTTCCTTTTGCATGCCTTGCCTTTGGATGTCTGGATAGTGTCTGGGGACTCTGAGTGGCACTTTGCTGCTGAGTGGCACTTTTCACTGCTGAATAGATATGTAGTCTTTTGATTCGTTCTTTGGCCTGCAACCATGTCCCTTTAGGCTGTAATCTTGTCATATCTTGCAGTAAAGCAAAGTCAGAATAGGCCAGTGCTTTGAAAGGAAAGCTTTCAAAAGGAGAAAAAGTTGCAGTTTCTAGTTCTTCCCTTAGAAATAGTATTTCTGGGCTTTGGAGAGCATTTGTACTACTGTATATCCTTTTGATCATATTTAAAGCAAGCCTTTGCAACTCTTTTATAATTCCTGGGGTTCTTTTACAAGAGTTACTATGAAAAGCCTGGCAAGTTATAACTTAGGTAATTACTTCGTAGCAAATTTAAATTCTTTCTTGGATCTGAAATTGGTACAGTGATATACATGTATATATATATATTCTTTTTTGAAAACAGGGAATTCTGTCCTGTATTGCTCATTGTAGATGGAGCTTGTTTTTTGCATGAAAGTTTTGTTTTCTTGATTCATGGTTTTTATATTGGATTTGCAATTAATGAGAGATATGTACATTTCCACTTTAAAATGTGATTTCTTACAGAGTCTGTAGCTCGCTCTAGTAAATTGCTCAGTTGGTGCCAGAGGCAGACAGATGGATATGCTGGTGTAAATGTGGCAGACCTCACGATGTCATGGAAAAGTGGCCTAGCTTTGTGTGCCATTATCCACAGATACCGTCCAGACTTAATGTGAGTAACTGACTGTTATCTATAACTGGGAGGACCAGAACATTAGTGATATTTAGAGCTAATAGTATGGGGACTGAGGCAATGCATTTGTGACTTATGGAGAAATGGATTGAAATCAATTCCATTAAACTTGATGCTAGCACATGGAGATTCACTGGCAGAGGGGAAGGTCCTAATAGCCTAATGAATATGAAGATGCTTGTGTTATCATTTTCCCTTCTGGATTATTTGACAGAATTAAGATTCAAATTGTTTGTGACTGGAAAGCGTTATTGACTGATAGCTGCTCTCTCAGTGAAGTTAGTCAGGATTAGTTCATAGCCTCAGTTAAATTTCTTGTTACCAAGTGTACACAGCCCTTTTAAAATCTCCTGTTATACCGTAGCTCCTTTTGAAGACTTTAAGGCTGCTCTTTTTAGAAGCACCCAGAGTCTAAATAGAGATGTTGCTAGCTTTTTAGCATGGAGATTGGATGACTGAGATGCACAAAATCTGATTTTGGAGAGGTAACAAAAAATGAAAAAAGAATACGCTTGAGCCAGAGTTAACCATAATTAAGTAGCATCAGCTCTGCAATATAAAAAGGTTGCTGGCAAATAAATTTGAGATATTTTCAAGAGAAAAAACAGGAAGGAGTTTAATCCCTTTCGTTCTTTCAGAAGACTGGTTTCCAGTTGATTCAGTGCATGCTGTCTTTCTGCCCTTTGCAGAGACTTTGATTCTTTGGATGAGCACAATGTGGAGAAGAATAACCAGCTAGCCTTTGACATTGCTGAAAAAGAGTTTGGAATATCTCCCATTATGACTGGAAAGGAAATGGCATCTGTTGGAGAGCCAGATAAACTGTCAATGGTGATGTACCTCACACAGTTCTATGAGATGTTCAGAGACACCATCCCCTCCAGCGGTAAGGAGTTTGTGGTGGATCTCTCAGATTTAAAGACATCTTCGGGATGAATGTGTGTACTTCAATTATCTTCATCCTCATACTTCTACTAAGTGACATAAATCACTCACTAGCTTTACATTACAAAAGTTAACTACTTACTCATGCTGATGATGAACATGTTAGCATCATCAGGAGTAAAAAAATCAGTTAATACAAAATAATGTCAAAATAGTGTCCTCAAAACTTGTTTATTAGTTTATTAGTTTATTAGTTGTTTATTAGGCAGTTTCAAAACACTGACCAAGCTTTATGTCTATTTACCATTCATGAATGGTAAATGTAATTTTAGGCCAATGAGGAATGAAAGGTCTTTGATTAGAACTGAAAGATTTAGCTGCCTGTCTCAAATCAGTGTGGCCTACCTTTAACTATAAACAATGTTGTTATAGCTGTTTTTTAATTACTGATGAGCTTAATTCAAGTGCATCACTCTGGTGGGGAAAAAATTGTATTTAATAGCCTTTTGAAAACATAGTCTGTATCAAGAATTATTTCCAAAACTCTGAACTCTTCCTAAGAGTACTGATGATCATCATACTCTTTTAATATAAAAGTAGATGGTGTAAACACTTGTTTATTCTGGGTGGTTATAAACAATGAAAGGAGAATAGATTTTAACAGAATGAAAACATGCTGTAGCTGAGAAAGGTATTAATTCTGGACATTACAGTAGTTTTGTAATTTAACAAAGAGTGCTACATTAAAAAAGAAACAATCAGCGAGTCTTTCAGTTGTGTATTTAATAATAGCACCACTGAAAGAATTTCTTGGCATTCCCTTGTCCTACCTGTTTTTACTAACAGATACTCTGGATCTGAATGCGGAAGAAAAAGCTGCCCTAATTGCCAGTACCAAATCACCCATCTCTTTTTTCAGTAAACTGGGACAAAGCATCTCTCGAAAACGTACCCCAAAGGTAACCATCCCATACACTCGTGGCTGTTAGTGTTATGTCCAAAGGGGGGATATTAAAAATGTGTGTATTAAGTGTGGATCTGCTCTGTGTTTAGAAAAGACCATGTATTCATCAGCTCCTGGAATGGGAAAATGCATCACATTTACAACTGCAGAATTAGATCTGTAGTATGTGATCTCATTTTAATGGTATATTTCAGTCTTAAAATTTTAGCCTTGTGGTAGTGTTTCAGGATAAATTTAATTTTGATACACAATAGGTTGCTATTTCCGAGTTGAAAATACTGAAGAATGTAAAATTTGAAGGTAAGGATCCCCTTAAACAAATGGAGAATGTACAAAGAATTTGTTAGTTCTGTCACAGACCTTTGAAGTGCACCAATGACATTTATGTCTGGCCAGAGGTATGAGAATCCTTATCTTTCAATTTTTTTTCCTTCCTCCTTCCATTTTCAGGACAAAAAAGAAAAGGAACTGGATGGAGCAGGAAAGAGGAGAAAAACCAGCCAATCTGAGGATGTAAGTATCTTACTGAGGAAAGTGTCAGAGAGGAAAATATGTGGTAGGTTCCTTGTTCCCACTCCAATCCTTTAATTTTCTATATACAGGTGGAGTTTATATATGTATTTTTTAGATAAAAAAATAATTATTCTTCAAGGGTTACTGTTTGTCATACCTACAATACAAATATTTTCCTGAAAGAATGAAAGAATATAACAAAAAATGGAATGTTGCCATACTTTCATATTCTGTTTTTATTGCCATTTACTTTAATTTGATAAGGACACCAAGAATAAAACTTTCATTAATAAAGTCATGCATTAGAGTTGGAATTTTCATTCATATTTAAACTTTAGCCTTGGTTAGTGCAAAAAGTATACATTTCTAATATACCCTCTGAGGCAGTCCTTAACTTAAAATGTTTATTAAGCAAAAAGGTACAAGTGACTGAAAATCTAGTTCTTTGAGTTGTCAAGGTTTGAAGATAGGCCTTTGCTTTGTGTCAGTGGAGTCATGGGAATGTTTCAGCTGTGGTCTCTTTAGTAGGTAAGTGTGTCAAATAAGGTTGCTGAGATAAGTAAAGTTTAACAGAATTTTTTATGACATGCCGCAGGAAATGGAAATGTTAGCTTTCAAGTACAGACTAATAGATTTGTTTTCTGCAGTGTTAGAAACCTAGCACACCAAAGGGATATAAAGGAAAAGCTGATCCTGTTGCATCTTGTTAATTTTGATCTCCCCGATTGTTAGGAGGACATCCCACGAAGCTACAGAGAAGAAAGGCCCACGCTGGTCAGTGCCCTGACAGAGAGGAGAATTGATGCTGCCATTGGGAATCAGAACAAAGTAAAATCTATGGCAACCCAGCTACTGGCCAAGTTTGAGGAGAATGCACCAGTGCAGTCCTCGAGCTTACGAAGACAGGTAGGAGATGGATTAAAACCCCCTTCATTTTAGAATTAGGGTGGAAAACCATGAATAATAACATGTTTCCTGAGGGGATGCTAGTGGTCCTCTTCTATTTCACAGGTTTCCTAGGGGAGCTTACTCTAAAGAGGGAAAATTTCAAATTTAGTAGTATGGGATAGTGCAGAACTTCCTAAATAAATAAATTATTTCCCTGTTATTGCCTATATTATATTATATAATCTCTTTCAAAAACATCTTCCCAGCAATTAGATTTCTTTTATAAATACTGTTGCTGTTGAAAAGCTCTCCAGGAACATCGCATTTCTACTATTAATGGAGTGTCATTTAATTTCGTAGTTGGACTTCTTCTTGCCAGTTTGTTCTTGTGATCTGAGATTAAGTTTTGTGTGATAATCCCTGGCAGTAGATAAATGCCTAGGAGTTTCTTCACATTCTGGGATATTTGTGTCATTCCAAATGAGGCTTCCTGATGACTTCTACTTATTCAGGGTGGTATTTGAACTACTGAAACTGCAGGGCAGTTGTCTTTGAAGTTAGATTAAGTCACTTCAAGGTACTGATAGTGCAGTCTAGGCAGTATAAGGCTCAGTATGGTTGGGGTGCCTGAATTCTTGGCTCTGATGTGTAGTAAGTTTTCATAGCTTGTGCCAGGCTTTGTGCTGCCGTGGCCAGAGTTTGAGTGGGACGTGACCTAGCTACTTTAAAGGTAGGTCAGGTATGTTTGTGCTGTGTTAAACACCCATGTTAGCAGTATAACATAATCTCAGAATGGCTACATTTATCCCACTCTTCACGGATCGAATGTTTCCTTAGCCACTACATCTTGGTTGGAATAGCCGGGTGGATTTGTAGGAGCAACTGAAATTAAGGGATGTGCTATAAAAATGTGAAGTTTCTCATTTTTTCATTTTTTTTCCTTTTTTATATTTTATTTGCTAAATCAATTTCCCCTACCTTATTTTTTTTCCTTAAATGTTTGTCTGTCATCTTCTGTATTCCATTACTCTGGCTTTCTTTGAGTTTCCTTTACTATTTTATCTTTCCTCCTTGGTCTCAACCCACTATCCCTACAACCTGCATGCAGCAACCTGTCCTGCCTTATCAAGAACGTATTCACACTCAGCCATCCAGCAGACGAGAGCAGGGCCGTCTTGCTCCCGTACCCCAGTGGAAACAGGTAAAGAAACTGATTATGAATGTAATGCATTGTTTGCACCCAACACCAGCTATCACTGTCCTGTTTTTAAAACAGTCCTTTTCTAGCACCTCACGTGAGTCCATTATTTTAAATAATTCAGCTCCTACTTGATAAAATCAACACCTACCTGTGGTAATGAGACATAGTTTAATGTTTCAAAAGGACTTAGTCAGGTTTTCCCTGCCCTCTTTATGCTAGTTTCAACTTCACAGGGTTTCAGTGGATGTATTAGCAGAAACGTTGCCTACAAATCCAACCTAGTGTAGCTATTTTATCATCTGTAGTATTTTTAATTTTTTCTCTTAGAAAAAAATTTAAAACATAAGCGGTTATCACAACCAATGTAGTTAAAGGTATCTCACCATCTGTGATATTAAAACTCTTCGTTGGTATAAAGAATAAAATTGGTTATCTGCTTTGCTGTTCACATGTGAAATCTTATATATTCTGCAGTTTCAGAAGACTTTAATATGGTTCCCTTTCCTCTGATAAATGTAGCTGTTCTTGCCGACTTCTGATATTCATTGCCTTGCAGATTCCTGTATTTCTGCAAATTATATAAATTTTAGGTTTCCTGCCCCAGAGGTGCTCAGAATAGGGATCAACAGTAGAAAAACTGTCAGGTATCAATTTTTAATTTCTCTCATGAGTTTTGGCCCAGTGTCATTGCCAGTGTTTTTCCTTCAGCAGTGCAATTTCAAGAGCAAGGCTTGTGACAGACAATCTTTTCAGGCAGATAGGGATACTTATCTCACAGGCTTCCACTGTTTCCATGTGCAAATGGCCTTCTCATGTTTCTGAGAGTGCTGAGGTACATATTTCTGGGAGACATAATTTGGAGAACTGTCTGTTTCTTTCTGGTTGTAGTTTGATCAGAGCATACACTGGAGTCAAGAGGAAGATGACACTAGACTGGAAATTCACAGTTGTGCATGTTTATGGTTTTATGGAAAACTTAATGTTCAAGGCATTGTGTTCAACACATTTAGTGCTGAGCGTTATGACCAGTGCCATGATCTAGAAGATTTCTCTTCAGGAAAGAAGACCTAAACCAGGGGAATTACTGTAGGACTGTCAAGAGAGTCTTAAAAATATGTCAACATTATGTTTAGGTTTCCTAACTCTTATTTTCTTTCTTCTACATTTTGTCCATCCAAATCTTCATTATAGGCTAGTGGGCACTTCCAGGTGGATACACATAATTCATAATAAAGGTAAATTTAATCTTTTATTAATGCTTCCCAGACAAAGGGGGAGAACCCAAAGAACTGATGCAGAAGATCGTAATGTGGCTGTACATTATTAAGTCAGTTAATGGGCACTGCTTGTATTAGCCCCACCCCCCAAAAAAGAAAACCAATGCAGTCCAATTTATCTCAGTTCAGAAGGATGAAGATTTGTATTTTAGCACTTGGAGAAGGTCACATCGCTGCAGCAAAGATATTTGTATTTGAGCCTGCTATTTAAGCACTATGAAAGCTTTATAATTAAGCCTTTATGGAGAAAGACAAAATTTCTTATTGCCATCCTTTTGTAATTGATAAAAAAGGACAAATTTTTGTTTGCTGCTTTTATGGTGAAGATGTCCTCCACAGCAGAGAGTTTGTTGTTGTTTTTGTTCTTGTTTGTGCTTGTGCTATATGCTTTAAAAAAAAAAAAAAGTTGAGGAAAAAAAAATACTTCTGCTCTCCATCTCCATATAGGCAGCAATATAGGGCAGATCTTTAAAAAATCCTTCAATAGCAATTGTACTTCCAGAGGACTTACATTGTTTTAATCAACACTGACACTTCTTGCCTTGTTTGGATGATTTTCCTCTCAAGGTTATATCTGGAGATGGTCTTTCCTTGAAATGCTTTACTGGAGCACCAGAAGATGTTTGGTTCTTGACTTCAGGTTTTGTGCTGAATTTCACAATGCTTTGCATCTGACATTTGGAATGGAGAAGAATAAAACTGGGTCTCAAGGATGCAAAATCTGCAGGATACGTGCACTAGGATTATAGAAACATTTGGTATGGTTCCTATTCCAAAGGTTCTTTACTACTTGCCTGAAAAAATGAAGAGCAATGCTTGTCTTCATTAAAAAGCTGTGGGAGTATATAAAGTCATTTACTCTTGACTGATGAGAGATCAGCTGAGGCAGGAAGCCATCCATTGAGCCAAGCCACCACCTTTGCCAAGCTTGGACAGAAATCCATTCTGGAGGAAGTTGTTGCTGAAGCAGTGCTTCATCTGGCTGCCGAGATTCCTAGTTCTGGATGCTTATGCACATAGAATCTGATAGCTGTGAAGGCTGTGTGTTAGTACAGTCCTGAAACAGATTTTTACTGTGGCATGGGACACCCTACCTACAAAACTAGGTCTTGGGCCACAAAATAACAATAGTGGAGTGTAGAGAGACATTGTCAACCAGGTGCCTCGAGTTGCCAAAGAGTGGGTATGAGTCCACCTGTGCCTGATTAGGACAGGCCCCTATTGGGCATGAGCAAGACCAGGGGGCCAATAAAGGTGGGACACACACCCACAGAAGGCACCTCAGCTCACTCTGGTGTGAGGCATGGAGAGGTCAGCAGCTCGTTGAGCCTCTGGAGCAAGAAAGGCTCTTCCTGCTACACTTCTACCCTGGGAGCGCTGTGTGGTGGCTGGAGTCCTGGAAGAGACCAGCAGCTTGTCGAGCTTCAGGAGCAAGAATGGCTCCTCCTGCTACAGTGGAGTTGGTATGGAATACCAGTACGTGTTACTGGACATATTGTAAAGGATTAGGATTGATCCTTACAAGTTCCTTAGGGAATATATATGTTTACTGGAAAAAGCTGTTTATGAAGCTATGGGAAAGGATTGTCTTCTTTGGCATAGGTGTCCATGAGCATGTATACCATCTACTGAAGGGTCCTTTTAAGAAGAGCAGTGCAGTTCCTAAGGAGACAAAGTGGTGATGTGTTATTCAGGGAAAGCACAAGTTGTGGCCAGTAGTCAGAATGAAGTCAAGGTCCTCCAGTGTCTTTGGGAGAAGGAAAGTTTTGTGTATTGTGTTTGATAGGTTTGGCACTACCTCTTGAAAAATGGATGGAAGAGGAAGGGATGCTGCAAAAGCATTAGAGTAATTGCAGGGGCAAACCACACAGCTGCAAAAGATGTGGTTTGGGTTGGACCCCTTATTTGTATGGAAAGTTTATATCTGCCTTGGGCTCTTGTGTGCCAGTGTCTATCAGATGAACTTCCATAGCTGTTTCTTGCTTAGCAGTTTAAGTCTAGAATCTTTCTTTGCTCTTGACTCAAGAGTGCAGCAGTTTCAATGAGTTTGTAAGGCAGACTGTCTCTGTGTCTGTTGCATAGTTGGGGTAGGGTGGCTTCCTAAGACAGGATCCCTAGAAAGAGTGAAATTCTGGCAGCATGTTTTCTGAAGCTATTTTTATTTTCATCACAAAACCTTTAACACTGTCTCCAGTGGAAGACCTTCAGAAGGTCAAGCAGGTTACAGATCTCACTGATCTGCTGCTTGCACGTTTGTGTGGCCTGAGTTTTCCTCATGAATTATATTAAGGGTTTGCTTTGTTGAGCTATGCTTTGATAACCTTGATAGCTGTTGTCAAAATTGGATTTATGCTATTAGGAACACCCAGCAGAAGCAGCTAGAAATGCATGAAGATGCTGTTAAGTGTACGTGCATGGTGGAAATGTGTGCAGCTTCTTATGTGATTGTAATACCTCCTAAAAAAAATGGATTGCGTTTCATGATGTGGTAGTTATCACCTCAATTGAATGCCTACTTGTATGGAAATATATTCTATGGTGTAGGTTCTTTGCTTTCGAAGCCATTTTGGCTGCTTTTGGGAAAGCACATCTCACCAGGGCTCATGAAGCTATTGAAAAGCTATGTGGTCTATCCAGAAGAGGATCTGACCGTTTGGGTATAGTATGGGAGACTAGCCTTTTAAACTGAATTTTCTCCTGGCTTTTCAGACTCTCAGCAGTATTCTGCTGTAGTTTCATACTTCTAATATCAACAAGGTATGCGAGTAATATGTGATCTTAAATCACTGATGTGTGCAAAGATGCATGTAAGGTGGAGATCACATAGTCCTGTGGTGCAAATCTTTTCTGCCTCTCGAGGTCTGATGCTTGTTCTTTTTAGATGATGCCCTGAAATGTGATAAAGGCGCAGCAGTACCAACTCTTTTCAGTATTGTGTTGGAGCAGTGGTTTTTGAAGGTAAACAATGACTACCTGAGATGACCATGGTCAGCAGGAGCGGAAATCCTAAAGGATAATACTTATCACCAGTATTTTCTGCACATATTGTTTTTCCTATTTAATTTTTTACTTAGATCTAATATGTGTTTTCTCTTTCCTGTAGCCATTTTTGTCTTTTCATGCTCAGAAATGTATCCCACGGGAGGATACTGAACATGCACTTCATATGCTTGTTCAATGTTATGTTATGAAATCTACCACAGAAAAATATGCAAGGTTGTGAGAATGTTGAAATTTGAAATGCAAACTTGGCCATGATCAGACAAAAGTCCATGAATAGCTATAGTCTTTTGAAACAACATATAAACATTGCTCATACACTTCAATGCAAAGTCATGTGCTTTAGTTTAGGCTGCCTGTAGCATCTGTTTAAGTTAAAGTTGATTTTTTTATATATATATATTTTTCCTGAAAGTAAAGACAACACTCAAACAGATGTTTGTGCCATCTCAGCTGTAAAGGCAGTAAGGAACATCTGTAGTATCTTTAAACACCATGCTGTTTCTTTGGAGGCTATCTAACAGTGTCGTTGGATACACAACATTTTTTTTCACAGTGCAACAGTTTCCAGATATGCTCTGGTAAGAACTCAAAAGAAGGAAAAACCAGGCAGAAGATACATTAATATTAAAGAAGTGGTGGAGAGAAGACTGTACATAGTAAGGAGGTACAAAACTAGAAAGGCATGACTTCTGGCATATTACAATGAGGACAAGTATGCATTGTGTAGTATTTAGACTGTTAAATATATCTAAATTTTAGACATAAACCTATAAACCCATAAAGCTGTATTTCCATCATGCTACAATGTTGAAGTAGTTAAACTTGTCTGAGATCTTTTAGTACCTATAAGTTAAAGAGGAGGTATCTGAAACTGAGAACAGAACACTGGGACTTGAGGCATGTTGCTTGAACTTCAAAAAAAGAGTAATGAAGTCAACAGGATGGATAACTTTAAACATTGCAAGACACAGCAATAAGTAATTTTTCATGAACAAAGAGAGCAGTCCAGCTGTTCTCCTCTGAGGAGACTTCCAAGTTATACCTTTCACTGGCTGTAGGACCTAGAGTCAGAAATCAAGTGGTAGTTGATACGCGTAGGCTGCCCCTGGAGGTATCTGTCAGAGAGACATCAGATCATGTGGCCATGGGTGGAAATTTTGGTCTTTCAGCTTCAGATAAAATGTGGCTTTAGGTTTGTGAGAGGTGTGACCTTAGGATCATGTGTTCTGGCCTTTCTCACTATAGCCAATCGTAATGTTACATCTTTGCTACCATTATTATGATTATTTTTTTCTTTTTCTGTTTTAAAAAAAGATGAGGACTAAGGAACGTTCTCGGACCTGCCCCAAAAAAGTGATCATGCTCTCTTCTTCCACTCCACCTTCCTCTCCACCATATCCCAGGCAGCAGGTGATCTCCTCTGCATGCTCTGTCCCTCTCTCTTCATTACTATTTGTACAAGTGACTACATCAGTTACTAGATATCCCATTTACAAATGTACTTCCAATTTTCTTTTTTTCAGATGGTGATAGGGCTTCTTCAGCCTCTTAGATTAGAAACACAGATTGGCTATATTTCACCATAAATATGATTGTTATGATTATCTGATGCACTGGAGACTCACATTTTACAGTAGGGTAGTTTGTAATTACAGTAACCTTTTCCAGTTTTGAGTAGAAGCAAAATAGAAATTAAATGTTTAGAGTAGAGCAGGGAAAGAAAATGGAACTTTTCTTCAACTCTACTCTCCATTTAAGCAAATGTAAATGAAAATTTGACCTTATATTCCTTATATTTTTATGAAACTCTTTCAGGATTATTTGTGCAAAGTGCCTTTTAAGAGTATTTTAGTAGTCTGCACATATCCAGTGTCTCTGTTTCTTCATGTCCAGTCCTTTGTTTCCCCAGAGTTTATGTTCAGTCTGTCTGAGTTCGGATTTGGAGGCAATGAGAGCTGTTTTGAAAATGGTGTGTAATGTGCACCCAGATGTTTGTGCATGTTTGTTTTCCTTCTAGTTAAGTATTACTTGAAATCCTTTAATATTTGTGTCTTGTTGTACATGGTCCTCGTGCTTCTTTCAGCTGTATTTTTTTACATTTTTGTTGTTTGCCTACCTCAGTAATAAATTCTACTCCTCCCTGTTCAATCCTGAACTAATCTTGAGGTGATAAAAGTGCAGTTGTAGTTCCATGGACCTCCCATAACTTTAAATAGAAGTTTTACAAATAAATTTCCCCAAAGGTAGAAAATGTTTCTTTGCTGAACACTTGTATGCATATAAACTCTGTAAAGGCATGTTAGATTTTAACAGAATAGACAAGACTTGGCCTTGGAAATAAAGTTTGACTTGCCTTATTGCTGTGATTTCTCAGAGCATTGTTACATGTGACATTTAATCTGGTCTAATCACTGTCAGACTCTGGAGTACATTCTCTACAGTCTCTCTGGTGTCTGCATTTGGAAGACAGGTCCGTCCTGCTTACTGATCTGATTTAAAACTGCCCTAACAAAAAGTTATTTTTCTGGCACACTGTTGATGAGAGAAGAAAATTTTTCCCCAAGCTTACAGAAAGAGAAACCATGGTGTGGGATTCATCTTCCATACTGAGAAATTTGCTTTCAGTCTCTAAGGACCCCTTAACTCTGAGTTTTCCCTCCCTAGCTTCTCTAAGTATATGTCCAATGTCTTTTTTGTTGCCTAGTTCAGTCATGAGAGCCAACTACTGCTGGGTCCAAGCGTACTTTAACCATTTTCTATGTTGTGTCCTGTAGGAAACTTTTTTCCATGTCTTTTTGCTCAAACAAATAAAATATTTTAGCTTTCACTTTTTAACTCTGAAGAATGTTGACCTCCTGTGCTGCAGAACAGATCTGTTAGACTTAATTGAGAGGAATCTTTGGGAGACATTCTTTTTTCCTTAGGAAAGTTTCTTTTCCTCAAATTGGCTTAGCCCAGGCCTCATAGCAAGTCAGATGGATTTGTGTCCTTGTTACAGTGACGTCTTTTAAAACCTGTACCTTTGCACTTCTATTGCATTCAGTCTTGACACTTCTTTTAAACTTTCTGTGTCCTTCCTTTGATCTAATACCACAGTATAAGTTACAGTGAGTGTCTTACCATCTTCACTGTACTAATTTCATTAAGTTGTGGTACTGTATTGTGATTTATTAGCTTAATATGACTGTATACGGACTATTCTTTAAAATTTTCCCTACAGTATCCAAGTTGGTTTTGCCAGTTTTGGAATATTCTTCTTGGTAAAATGTCATGTTATCATTATGGCCTCTTTTCTGTCTGCATTATAAGAAAAATCAGATGAAGTGTGTTTTGACTACGAAGTTGGTCTGTGGTTGTTAAGCTCATAATTTTTGCCTGCAGAGAAACAGGGAGCCTGGTGCCGACTATCTTGGGGAGCAGAGTCCCAGACAGGAAAGGGTAAAGAGCATGAACAAATGGCATGGATGCTGATGACACAAGGCTATTGCAGATGTGTGTAATATGGAGAGCAAATGTACTGGGTGGTGAAACACACTTATCCTAATGTTGCTGTTAACACACTGGGACTGCTGAGAGTCAATTAGCAGTGGTAATTTCTGTGTGATACCCACATAAATGCATAACAAGCCTTCATCAACAGTTTGCTATGTGCTTTTATTTTGCCATAGATCTGGCACTTAAGCGCTTCCCATTCTTCTTTTTCTCTTACACCTCTTCATTGAAGTGTGCTGTGGCTGTAGCAGAACAGGAAGAGTTATGTCCTGCGCTTATTCATGTGAACATGGTTGCATTGTTTCCACCGCTTGCTTTCTGGATGGTTAAACAACTGGCATTCCATCCTGCCTCCTACAGGCCAAAGTAAAAGGAAAAATGATGAGGCATTATTTAGCACAGGGACTTTGAAGCCATCCTATCAATGTAATATTCAGCAGTCTGTCTGAATGGCTCAGTATTATAGAGAAGCATGAAAAGAAAAGATAGAAACTCAGAAGAATTAGCTAGTTTGAGTTCATATTGACAAATAATTAATTTGTCATTAATTTGACATTCCAGTAATGGCTATAAATGAATTAAGTCATAAGGGGTAGCCAGCTAAAAAACTGTGGGAACTTTCAGAATGTGTTCTAACAAAAGACTCTTGTGGGTCGAATCTTTTATGACAGGCAGTAGAAAATGAAGCATGTGTCTGCAGTGACACAGAAGCCCACAGCTTTATAATAGGCCCTCATTTTAGTGGAAATGATCTAGTAGGAATGAGGAAGCAGCTGAAAGTAGATAGTATTATTAATGCACGTGAATGGGAAAAGAGTTTCTCATAAATTGGGTGTGAACCCAGTTCCATTTTGGAAGACAGTTAGCAATCTGTAGCAGCAGCCTGGCTCATTTGACAGATCAAGCCTGAAGTTTCTTTGTGCACACATTTGTAGTTCATTGTCCATTTACTTTTGCATCTTAAAGACAAATAAACTGAAGGCTGTGTGATATTGCAGGTTGTGTTCCTGTCCTGTACAGCAGGTCACAAGCCAGAACTTTTTTGTCTTGTCACTAAGAACACCACAGAACAGTCTAAGATTGATAAGAGACCAGAATAGCAGAGGTGTGAAATTCTGTGTCTGGGATGTGTTGACATGACATTGCAGAAAGGCGGAGTATGGCAGTGAAGTTGCAGAAGTAAAACCAGTAACTTCCATGATAGTTTTGATGTTTGCTGTGCTTAGTTTCAGCCAGCTAGTCTTATTAACATGCTCTCTTTGGTAAGTATAGCATTCACTCTCCAAATATCAGTGGAGACCAACTCATTCTTTGAGAACTGATGTACATTACCCTAAAAAATGTGCCCAAAATCTGAGGAACACAAATATGTGCACATTTAGATATATAAAGGAAACCCTTGAGAATTGAGAACTGTGCTGAAATTAGTTGGCAAATAAGCTCCTTTTTTGTGGGCTTGGGGTTTTTGTTTGGTGGGTTTTTATGGATGGTAATGCCAGAGAGGGAGAAGCCACATGCTTGTTTGGTTTTGGCTGCATCAGTCCTGGGTAGGAGAGTTGTGAATAATGACTAATACAACTATTTTTTTCTTGGCCTTTAGGGTCAAAGCTTAGCACTGCTTTGTAACAGTAGACATTTGAAATAATTTCTACTTACTGAAAATAACAGTCTTCACGTGGAAGCTCTTCTTACTGTTCTGCACGTGAATTTCCTATCTTTTGTTTGGCATTTGGGTGTCTGTTCCTTTTGGGGCTTTTTTTGCTGGTTTGCTTACTTCCTCCCTCCTTCCTCATCTCACAGAGATCTCCTCGTTTATTTTCTGATGACCAAGTGCCTGAGAATGTTGAGCAAAGGGCATGCCAGCTGGCTGCCCTCCTGGAGTCCAGACCTGCAGTGAGGCATCAGGTGACTACAGCACTGCCTATCTGCTGTCCTGTATCAGTGATGGATATGGGGTACTAATGGCATTGGGGGTCAGAGGGATAGACAAATTCATCAACATACAATAACTATGGCTATACAGTCGTGGTTAAAAGGACACAGTGAAGTCTATTTTATTTAGTATTTTTATCCTACTTGCCAGTTCTTACTGTTTCCCTGTTTGATGAATGACAGTGCTTGTTTCTGAAAACATAATATGAGCACTAAGGGAAAAAACAGCCTCTTAGCTTCAGAGTACATGCTGAAAACCAGCTGCACTCCATATCAAATCATTTCACAGTGGTTGTTTACCAGTCAATTGCTCGTAAATTTTACTTGCTTCTGGAAGCAAGATCATTCACATTTTCCAAGCATGATTCCTGGCTCTGAAGTCTTAGTTTAGTGGCCATCCTTCCTGTACACTTATTTCCAACAGCAGAGTTGGCAACAGACTCCAGTATACGCTTTTGTTTTGGTTTTGTTATGTGCTTGATTTTCTCTCCAGTGTGTGTCATCTTTGACATATGGTAGAATACCAGTCTGAATAACAGTTTCTTGAGTTTCTAGTTGCTTCCTCTATCTCTGCTTTCAGTTATCATCAACAGCATTTGGGAAACTTGAGAGTGCTTTTGGAAAATGCTGTCTTCATAAGTGATTTTTTTATCGTTACTATTTTGTATTAGCCAACCAAAATCAATCCCTCTTCTTGGGCTGTAGTCTAAACAGTCCCATAACTTTTGCTGGTGGGCATTACTTTTCTAAGCCATGTCAAATGGAAATGTATAACATTTAGGTCACTTTCCATTGCTGTTCTTTTGGGGATGCTGTCTTTGCTGATAATTGTCAGTGAAGCTGTTCTCAAAGAAGGAAGAGTGAACCTCTGGCTGGATTTGAGATAGACTTTGGGGACATAGAAGAAACCATGATATACTGGGTAAGACCACTAATTTAAACATACTAACGTCCATTTTTGTAATGGGTGACACAACTGAAGATCTCAGGCATGATCCAAGGACAGCATGTTCACTTAGTTCAAATGATAAAGAAATGAACATCTAAACCAAAGTATCTTGCTTCTACCTCTTGTCTTGCTCTGCAGAACTTTTAAGTTCCTTTTGAGGATTGAAAAGATTGTCAGGATTACAATGTAAAGATAGAAATTATTTTTGAAGGTATGTAATTTCTGTGTAATGCAGAATTAAGAATGAGAGAAAACACAGAGGAGAGGGAGAACACAAAGTAATGGAAAGGATGAAGTGGGTAGGGCAGAGAGGAAAAAGAGGAAACAGATGTTGGAACATTGCAGGCAGTAACAGATTATGATGTGGGATTTAAGGGAAGAAAACAAGAAAAATAGAATATTAAGAGACAAATGTAGCAAAGACATTTTCAGCAAAGAAATTTGATTAAATATTGACAATCTTAAGTACAGGATATCTGTGTATAAAGTAAACAGTTGAATTTCTTTAAATTGGGGAAATTGTGAACGGCTATTTTGCATCTTGTTCAGTAGATTTAATCTTGAGGTTAGGCACTTCTAAGTGGCTAGAAATAGCTTCTTTTTTTTTTGTGAGTCATGCATCTACATGATGTATAATTTTCAGAAAAAATGTCTATTTTTTAACAGAAAACATAATTTTCTTGTAAAGGAGGGTAAAATATTTGAAATTTGCGTAATTTTTCTTTCCAGATTATAATTTGTAGGAATGCACAGTTTCTACCAGTTCAATTTGTTTGATACTGGCTTTTGCCTGTTTATGTGATATATTTCTTGGTGAGTTAGGAATAATGAGCCAGAGAAATAATGAGAGGGTTATGTTGCAAAGCCAGATTTTGGTTACTTACATAAGGAACCATCTTCAAAAAGATGTAGATTCTCAGTGAGACGTTCCCATTTGCTTACAGTAAATTCTAGGTTGGAAATTTGCTGCTAGTTACTGGCAACATATGCAAGTTAATTTATTTCTCTTCCATCCCCAAGGAAAGCAGGCTTTTGGTTTATATATAGTTAAAATATGGAATAGGTCTTATATGGCCTGCAAAACAATCTCAGCGCCTTGTACAAGTGATACAGAACACTGGGGGATGCTGGAAGAGCAAAGGAAATTGACTTGGGATCTTTCCAGGTGGCTTGGTTGGTTGGGTTTCAGAAGTCCAAATAGTCCTAAATAACCTAAAACCTAATAAAGAGTAAATTTAAGAATAGCTTACTCTGCCTCACTAGGGAGAAAGTGAAGATACACTGGGCATTTTTCTCCAGGCTTTTCTCAGAAGTCTTTAATAATTGTTTCTTGATGATGGGCAGAAGGGCTTGAGTTTCTTTTTAATTTCTTCTCCCTCCTCTCTGTAGCTATGTAAGACTGCTTTGATTTTTTTTTAATTTTATTTTTTAGCCTGAGACTGAACCGTCTCGCCGATTCTTTGTTGACCAGTGGGAGCTCTCCCTTAGCCTCCGTTCTTCTAATCGCCCTTCTTCACCTTCATCTGACTCTCTTCGACAGGTAGCATTAGCCTGAGCATTGCAAGGTGCACTCTGCTCTGTTTGCTTGCAGCACCTCCCAGTCCCACCAGTCAAGGACACATCACAAGACATGGCCAGGCTTGCAATGCTTCACCTGCAGAAAGCAATGTCTGTGCATATTCTTGCACAAGTGAGAAGCCAGAGGCAGCCTGTAGCATAGAGGGATTATTGTTGGCCATAAAGCAGTTTGAAACTAGATGTAGTTAACATTTGGTGTAACCTAAAGCTTGTGGCTCATCTCACTCTCAAACCAGGTTTTTTGAGCACTCATAATCCTTTTGGCTTTGCAGTAAGGCTTTCTTGTTATGCTTGCTGCTTTTTTTTGAGATCTTGGGCCAAACTACGAATTGTGTTTGTGAATATAACCTTAACGAACTGTGTGAAATACAAAGAACTTTGGCTTTCTGAAAAAACACCGAGAAGGCTTTTGCTCATGAAAGGAAAGATAAAAAGCTACATTTAAGATCTGGTGTTAGGCCAATGTGATGTATAGGGAAAAAGCAAAACAAATCAGAAACACAGAACCCCAAATCAAAAACTGAAAAACTAAATTTCCTATATCAACTAGTCCAAGGTATTGTGAATCAAGATCAGCACGATCACTTTTTAAGCATGGAACTTCACATGTGCTGGTGGAAATTTAAAGATTCTGAAGCATCTGCAGTTAAAGTTGGATGAAGGTTTGTCAAAACTTGTTCATTGATTCAACTATTTTTTTCATGGAAAAGCTTCAACAATTTTTTAAGAAAACTTAAAAAGCCTTAGAGCTTTCTGGTCTTTTAGAGGAAAATGGAAAACTCTTGACCAAATTATTATGGTTGCTGGTTAAAGATGAATGAAAGGAAGTGAGTTGAGTGAAAGGAAGAAATATTTTCCCATGGGCACCATTTTCAATATACTATTTGACAAGTATGAAGTATGACATTGGAAGGCAGATCTGCACATATGTGTGTGCACACACTAGCTGAGGAGGAGGAATGGGGAACCTGGAAAACTTTAATAAAATTGTATTACTTCTTGCGTATATAAATTCTGTGAGTGCTCTGCATTTTGGGGGTGAAACCAGCAGACAGGTAGAAGTTCTTTCTGGGTAGAAGTCAAACCTCATTGCTGCAGTGGCACAGGCTTAAGGAATTAGGACCTCAGTGAGAGCAGCGCTAATCTCTGGTAGCTGAGCACTCTATTTAAAACAATCTTTTCCCCCGAAGACCACCCATTCTGAGGTGAATTTCAGGTTTTGTGATGCTTCTTGCTGTTCTAATGTCTAAACATGCAAAGGTCTTAAACATTCCTAAAAGGCTAATAACCAGACGTATGAAATTTATAGTTTGTTGTGTGAAACAACCAGTGTGCTTCTAACAAGTTCTATGTGAGCAAAGGAGGTTTTGAGAAACAACTTTAGTCCTTCAGAATATTGGTATCCTTGGTATTGTACGTTTGCCAGAAGCTGGAGTTGTCTCTCTGATCCTTCATTTGCTGAGGAAATTCCAGCTAGAAACATTTATAATGGTGCTTAAGCCTGGAAAAGGAGAATTGCTTGGTGTGCTCCTTGCTCATGAGTCAAATACATGGTGTTTGCAATGTGATTGAGCTAACAGGGATGTAACCTCGTAATTTTCTTAACCATGTAGTTATTGCCATCAGTATTAACTACTTTCTGTGAAAAATGCTTTCTCCACTTCTGCAGTGACTGAACTTGGCTTGCAGACATTCATTTTGTTCAATCTAAGGTAGTAGCCAACCTGCCTAGGTATATTGTAGTAAGTACTAAGATATCCAAAGTTATGAAGTCAATCAGTCCCCATTGAGAAAAGCCTAGGACATAAAAAAAAAGCCTAGACATAAAAGCCTTGTTCACAGTTGATCAAGATGTTCCAGATGTGTGCAGGTATGGCTTCAATGCATTGGATGAGGCTCTTGCGTCTCTTTTCATGTAAACCTCTGTGTATTTTTAGCATTGGAACAATTTGTATTTTTGAACCATTGTAAGCTCCTTAGTTAAGGATTTCTCTCTGCACTCTGCTCTGTAAATGAATTCTTTGCACCTTCTAAGCACATGAATACGCTGTTGTAATCAGCATGTTGCATTAGATTATGTTACATGTCTTCTAAAAGATCTTAGTTTCTGATGCTGACTTTACCTGGAACCTAAAATCTTAAGCTACATTTGACCTTATCTTTGAGAAGCATCTGTGCTCAGGTTTCCAGGTACAAAAACATCCCGCAAGCAAAAATAAGGTTTGCTTTCTTCATCATCATAGTATGTCTAGAGCACTTAAAAATTGCAAAATGCAAGCCTCTTTTCCATTGTTACAGTTTATCCTCCACTGTATGAGTGGTTTCTGATGACACTAGCTTTGCTATTACTACTTGTCACTTCATTTTGTCCACTGTCTTGGCATGATTTGACTTCTTTGCACCTTTTCACCACGTAGCTTATTATCATTTTAGTAAATTTTTTCATTTTTTTTTTCCTTTTCTCATCGCCCTTTTGTTTTATTCCATTCATCTGGTAGAAGTATATAAAGATGTACACAGGCGGAGTGAGCTCATTGGCTGAGCAGATAGCCAATCAGCTTCAAAGGAAAGAGCAACCCAAAACCCTTCTAGACAAGAAGGAACTGGTAAGCCCATGTTCAGAAGATGATGCGTGTTTGTGATTAGATGTGCAAGTAGATATAAAGTATTGTGAGTGTCTAGTTGTTCCACTGATGGAATCTGACACAGCTTCATGAAAGACTTAATTTCTCTTTCTCCATCTGCCCTCAACTCTTGTCCTAATTTTCCTGGCAAAATGTTGCAATCTAATCTCAGCATCTGAGAGTTGTGCAGAAACATTTGAGAAACTGCTTGTCGTATTTATGAAGATGTGCTTGATCCACTGGGGATGCTTTTGCATTACTGTTTTGTGGAAGAGATACTTATTTTGATAATGTAGGTCTAACAATTGCTGTTAGAGGGCTTTCCAATGGTTTTGGCTTTCCATCATATGCCTCCTTCAGCCATTTATTTCAAGGTCATCATTAATAGTACTGGTGTCCACTCTCCCATCCAGAGCATATTTTACTGACATATGTAGGCATCGCATCCTAGGACCTTCTTCCCTGGACAATAAGGTTAGTTTTTGGTGTCCTGGTTAAACCTGTGGACTGTGTCTGTGAACTGTAGCATCCGTGTGTGAAAAACTGTGGCATCCAGGTACTCCAGTCTCTGCATAAATGAAGAGAAAATATGACCGGGCGATCTTAGTGAGTCTGGACACAAACAAATGTATCCATGCCTATTTCTGTCTAGGGCTCGCTCAAAAAGGAGTTCCCCCAAAACCTGGGAGGCAGTGATGTCTGCTACTTCTGCCGCAAGCGAGTCTATGTGATGGAAAGGCTGAGTGCTGAAGGCAAATTCTTCCACCGCAGCTGCTTCAAGTGTGAATACTGTGCAACAACTCTGCGCTTGTCATCTTATGCCTATGATATTGAAGATGGTAAGAGAAATTGCCTTCTGTTAGAATTCTCTTTACAGGCCTAGAAGTCGGTCTAGTGATTTTTCCTTGCTCTCAGCTTAAAAATTATTTGGTGAGCTGGGGAAGAGAGCAACTTCCATTCCAAAGACAGGGTCTCTCAAACTGCTGAAACTATGTGGATTTCCTTTGGCCAGGTAATGCTGACAGAAAAACAATTGAGCTGCTAGGAATTAATTTAACATAACAGCTGCTAGACTGCAAAGAAACAAGTAGTGGCTGGGGGCTTTAGAAGGATTTGGAAGCTGAGTTTGAAGGCTAGACCCTTTACTCATATTTCGGTATAGTACTGTCAAATGAGGAAACTCCTTAGTTCTTCTACTGAAGAGAAAATAGCACACTGGAGACAAATGCAGTCAGCTTTTTCTTCTTAAAGACATGGCAGTTGTCCAACTCTGTATGTTTTTTTTTTAGATATATTAAAATAGAAAGTTTAAAATCAGGGGCTGGGATAATAGTTTTTTACAGACTTAAGTTCTATTTATATACCAAAAAATGGAGCATTGAAGTCAAGTTGAGGTAAGTCAATATTTAATATTTCTATGTGTATATATATATATATATATGGAGAGAGAGAGTGTTGCTGTTGTTACTCAAGATTCAATAATTACTATTTCTTTATCAGATAAACATGATTACAAAGCTTGCTGATGACTCAGTTATCATAATCTGACATACAATGAATTAAGTGAAGCTTCAGATATGCCTAACAAATCAAAGGAACTGGACAGTATAGCAGCAGATGAAACTCAGTTTATCAACAAAATATATTGAAAGTACTAGTTTGAAATCACACATGATTTCTGAAAGCTAATATTGTAAAAGTAGTAATGTGTTGCATTCTTTGCTTGAGCAGTGACTGACAGAAATTTCACATTTTCTACAGAAAAAATATGAGAAATATTTCAGATAAAGCTTTATTTATATCAGGATGTGTGCCTTTATTTTCTTTCACAGCTGCCATGTAACTTTACTCTTACCTCAACAGGAAAATAAGTGCAAAATGATGTAAAGCTAGTGAAAGGCTAGGTGGAAAGGATTCTATTCCAGACCTGATGTTGTAGAAACCAAAATAAAAAGAAAAAAAGTGCTAGAACAGATAGTTTTCCCCACTTATTGAGTAGAAGAGGAAATAAAAATTATAAACTGATATGCTACTGGGTGAAACTCCAGAATTACTGCAGATAGCTATTACATGCATGTAGCTAGGAAGAATCAGTTTGCATATTCTGGGTAGAATAACTGCCATGGAGACACATCTAGGCTAAAGAGGCAGAAAGGAACAATATTATGTATTGATGATGCCTTATATAATGACCTTAAATAATGGACTTGCTTGGTCACCAAGAGTTGAGGAAGCTTAGAATCATCAAACCGGTCTCCCAGTAAGGAATAGAAAACTCATTCTTACTTGGCTAAAAGGTCAGTGAGCTGGCATGTGAGCTTAAAGGGGACAGTGATAATTTTGAAATTGCCATCTAAAAGTAAAAGCTTCATCAATAATCAAAACTGTAGGGAAAGCATTTTTTGATCTCTGCTGTTATTTTGAACATTGACAAGTAACTGAATATCTGATTATATGATTAGCAATAACAATGGAGCTCTTCTGTCAGCTGTATGGGCTGAAACAGTTTTTGCCATCAGATTTTGTTACTCCTTCTGCCAGCAAGCTTCTGTATGCATTTGTGGCCAGATAGTTCTCAATGAACAAAGGGCTCAGAGTTTCAGTACACTTAAAACATTGATTTTGAAATTATATTCCATGCCTAATAGTTGTATGTTACGTGAGGCAGATACTACCATCTTACCTAGTAGCTGTGAAAGTTTAGTTTGTACTTCATTCTGGGTTTTCTTTGGAAAAAAAAAATAACAATGCCTATACAGGCATTGTTGCTATTCATGTAGCTGTTTGGACTGCTGAGTGTTCTGCAGTCTGTCTGGTTTTAGGCTTGAAAGTCTGAGAACTTCTATGTAGGAGCATTTCTGTTGTTGTTGTCTTCAGGCAATTTGAAAGAGCAATTTTTAGAAAGAGTATAAATTTTAGAAATGTTTATTTAAGCAGAGATTTCTCAAAGATAGGGTTTATCACTTTTCCATCATAAAGCATTTTGCAAATACCAGCCCAGAGAAACTAGAGGAAGGGGCAAAGGTCAGAGTATAATTTTGAAATGTATTAGCGAAGTTGTAGGTATAAGGTAGCAGCAAGGGATACTATGGGCTGCATGTACCAAGCAGGATACACTTACAACTGTACACCAGAAGATAATTATGTGCTGTCCATTTGCTGCTATTATTATTATTAGTTGTATAATAGTGCTAGTAGTGCTGCTTTGGCTTCTGATCACTGTTCAGACAGCAGTGAAAACCTGTGTAGGCTTCTGGGGTGTTACTAAGCCAATAATATCACAAGAGATCTTAATTGTGAAAATTAATCATTGCTTGATTGTACTTTCCACAAGTAGCAACTGTGCATTTTCAGAGGTGGTTCTTTGGGAGTTAACACTGTTCTCTCCCACTTTCCTCTGCTGGTTGTATTCATTCTTGCTTTTTCCAAAAGTGCTTCTGCCAGCTTTTCATGTGATGATTTCTTTGTTCCTCACACACTGCCACATTGTTAGCATGTGATACCATACAAGCCTCAGAGATTTGCTTTGGTGTTTGATGGGATTTTCAGCTGAATGGCTGTCAGGCACCCAATGGAAAGGAGGCTAGCTAGGAGGGGGAGAGAGGAGGGCTGGAGTGAAAACTTCAGATAGTGTTTTCCTCCATGTACAGTGATTAAACTAGATGGAGCAACAGGAATGGTAGCAGAAAAGAAGTTGCAGTGAAATGGATATTTATATTGTGCTGAACTGTTGTGTTCTCATTGCTGACCATCTTTCCTGTTCTATCTGCAGGTAAATTCTACTGTAAGCCACACTACTGTTACCGACTCTCTAGTTATGCTCAAAGGAAAAGGCCAGCAGTGGGTCCTCTGTCAGGAAAGGTAACTTTTATTTTTTCATCAAACATGTCATGTTAATAGGTTTTGTTTCTTAGCATTAAAAAAGTAAACATGCTGGGGTTTTTTTTTAGAAAGTATAAAAATTCAGAGTTCATTAGGTTGCTTTTTTATGTCATGAAATCTATAAATTTAAAGCACTTCCATTAATTACAAATTCTCTTTTCATGGTTCTTAAAAAATAATGTACTGTCCCATTCAGAACAGGATTTTTATTTTTTTCTTGTCAGCTGAAGTACTTACTCGGTCCATGCAGACTAAATGCATTATGTTACCTGTTTTGGTTTTGCTTAGTTTCTCCATGTTTTTTCTTAAGATAAAACAGATTAGTTTCATTTCCATTTAAACAGGAATTTTTAACCCACTTGCATAGGCTATGCATAGGCTATGAAGAAGACCTGCCTTCATTTCTGAAGCTTTTCTCTGTGCTAATGGGAATCTGTGTGGAAAGAAAGGCTATCCCTTTTCCTATGCTGTCTTAATATTAGTATTTGTCCTTTAAATATAGGCTCAAGATCAACTGTGTAATACAGAAAAGTCCCCCACCTTTTGTCGTGGTAATCCAAGGCACTTGTCTCCTCAACATTCTTTTGCATACTCTGAGCAAACTATATGGTAGAATCTTAACAAGCTCTGTTAAATGTGTGTGCTACAAGCTGCCCTTTCCCTTTAAATTGCATTCTCCTTTGTGGTAGCGGTGGTGCTAGTCTTTCTGCCTGTTTCCTGATTTTATTAGTACAAGCTGAAGCTGTACTTCTTTTTGGAATTGTAAGAAATCCATCTCAATATTTGTCCCATACTTCCTGCCAAAAAGACTAAAAATGGTGCTTGTTTTATTTCCC
The DNA here is from genome assembly GCF_003957555.1 of Calypte anna. Lineage (NCBI taxonomy): Eukaryota > Metazoa > Chordata > Aves > Apodiformes > Trochilidae > Calypte > Calypte anna. The sequence goes on along the minus strand of NC_044244.1, from coordinate 63,841,695 downwards.
AGATGAACAGGTTTCGAGAATTTTACTGCCTAGTTAAGACCTTGCCTTATATGACGATAAAGGGATAACTTAATTGTAAGAAGGGGGATATCTTTGTAGCTCAGCATCTTCAGAACATACTACCTCACACAGTAAAGACCAACCAACCAACCAAGGTGTATTGTTGAGACATTTTCAATTCTTATATGAATTTAATTTCCCACACACTCTTGCAGGACACCAAAGGACCTCTGCAGGACGCCATGGCAAGTGATGGAAGTGGACGGGCAAATACCATCTCCGCCTCAGCAGAGAGGGCCCCAGGTAGCTCCGCTTCCTTCTTTAGCAGGGTGGTGCAGTACTCTCTCGGCCTCTTTGACAGAGTTAGGCTGGTAAGCCAGTGCCTGCAAAGCACAGTTTCCTCGATTGGGCATCAGGTAGCCCAGAACCCTTTGGACTCCTTTTTTATGTGTCAGCTGATGGCTTTTGGGGTTCCCTTTCTCTACGTCCAGTCAGAGGTTCTTGTGCAGATCCTAGGGGAATTCTGTGGGCAGCCTGCTGACCAGTAAGAATTAATGTGACCTAACTTTGAGCTGTATCATTTGTGTGATTTTGAGGTGCTGTGTGAATTTAGTGCATTATGTAGAAGTCTCCATGTATTATTTTGCACTGTGGCTTTGGGACCTTAGATGTTCTTGGTCCTTTCAGGGACATTATCTGAAAGAATTCCAGAAAAACACCGACGCTCAGTTGAGGGTCTCCTCTGAGTGGGCCCAGATAAAGAGCGCTGGTCTGTAATGTATGCAACTCAGTGAAGTTAAAATTTTTTCTGATGCACTGGAATAACTCACACTGGATTTCTGTGTTTGCCTGCATTCTGGGTGTGGTTTCTTGTTCTCCCAAGCTTCTCTTCATTAATCTGGTACTTGAATGGGGAAGATCTCATTATTTCTGGATTGTATCTCCTTTGGAATTCTGGGTGTCTCTGACAGTTAATGGGAATGAGATTGCTTAAAACCCTTTGAATTTCGTGGTGCTGGCAGGTCGTGGCGCTCTTTCCTCACTGCCAGAATCTGTGCTGCTCTTAGCCATGGCTTTGGGAATGGGGTCGTGAATGTGTGTCTTGCTGTGAAGTAGTTTTGCCTTTTAACTTGAAATTCTAATTCCCTCTAATATGGGAGAAGTGTCCGTGCTACAAATGCTCGTTTGCCGCGCCCCTAAGTGCTCACTTAATGATGTCAGAAAACAGAGGAGGTTTGATTCCCACTGTTTGTTCCAGAACGATATAGATGAACTAAATCTCATTTGCTTTTAGAGAGAGAACATACTTAAAAAACATTTTGAGAAAAGAATGTTTTCAAAATGCTAGTTGCGAAAAGATCTTAAAAAGCAGGCAAATAAAAATCATGGGTTTGTTTGACTTTATATGTTATTTTTACAAACATAAGACTGTAACTGAACATGGTCCAACAGAAATTTATTCTTAGTGTGTGCAGCTGATTGTTGAAGTTTAGTTACTTTAATGGTTTCTTCATTTGTTTGTGTGGAATTTCCATACAGCAGGAGGAACAAAGGGAAAAGAGAAGATATACAGAAGAATGACATTTGCCAAAATGTTGTGGACAGATAGGATAACTACAACATTTTTTGAGCAATTGCATAGATTCAAAATTGCTTTCTCTAAAAGTGAAGAGTTTTGAGGAGTTTTTAGCTGGAGCAGAGTCTTTAAGATAAATGGAAAAAATATTTCTTGCAGCATTGGGCATCTGATGTGAGAGTAAGGTCTTTTACATGAGGGTATGGGTTGTGAGAAGTGGAAGAAGAGTCAACTAGTTTATCAAAGCAATTACTGGCAGAAAGTTTCTTTCCTCTGTTGTAGTCCTTCCAACTGATCAAATGAAATTGTTCACTTTTCTAAATGAGCATTCAGTAAATAGCATCTAATTGAACATTAAGACGAACAAGCAATAGACCATGGTTTGGTAGAAACAACTATAAATCAGATGTTTCCATCTCTCCTAATGGAGGGGTGGCACAATCCTGTGGCAGAACTGTAGTCTCTCCAGAGGAGTAAAACAAAATAGATACTGTTTTGTCAAATGGCAAAACTTGAAATCTAGGGCTCCTTTTGTTTGCTTTCTGCTTTTCTAGAGCAGCATATAAACGTAGCATCATTTTTAAAGCTTTTGGACTATTAAAGCTTTTCATTGTGCAGTGCTGCAAGTACAATAGAACATACTCAGTTTATCTGGGTCTAGCTAGGTCATCTTTAAGGTAGTGTATTGTGGTGCATTCTTGTGTGTGCAGGAGAAGAGTACTTTTAATGACTGAACAGATTGAACAAGGCCTCTGCCATTATCCCCCTTACTGTTAGAAAAATGCCATTAGTGGCTGAGATTGCATTTTCTTTGTGAAACAGATTCCAAGTATATCTTAAAACTGCTTCCTTAACAATGGTTAGAAGTGGGAGAAGGCTCAATACAATATACTTTAAAAGCAAGCCACAATGTCATTAAAGGAAGGTCAGCTCTCTGTTAGTGTAGCTGTCATGTCCTGTAGATACCTACCTTTAGCTCCTGTTCTTGCTGGGAACCTGTGATGCGTTAACAGTTATGTAGGGTTTGAAAAAAACCTAAACTATACCAAACCCTTTTGAATTACCAAGCTTGATGGTACAGTAGAAGAATGGGGTATTCCCAAATAATCAAAAAGAGTCTGTAAGATTACATGTCAGTATAACTCCTGACTTTTAACTATCTGTGTGTACTTTCTTGAAATTTAATAAATTGTCTGAGCTACAAGATGTTCTGCTTTCTCTGTGGAGTAAACATATACCTTGAGCAAAAACCTGTCTAAAATGAGATAGAGCTAGAGCTCTCTTTCCAAGGCTCCACTTCACTGATCCAGTAGTCTCATCAGGTCATGTATCTGAAAATGTTTGACCACTTCAGGCAAGTGCCACCAAATGAAATTTGACAACAGCAATTTCAGACGCTGAGGTCTCAGCCAGTTTCAGTAGTGAGGGGGATCTTGTGTGGAGTGCAAGTTGCTTCTAAAATTATTTAGTAAAATAATAATTTTTTAAAAGTAAATTACACAGGTTTGATATTTGATGAAGATGTGAAGATAGCTTGGAAGGCAAAAGGAACATGTGCATCCAACATACCAGTTAAATGTACAAGACAAAATCCCACTCTTCTCTAATTTTATACCTCTGAGCTAAATTTATCCCTGAGTTGGTAAAGTGTGTGGTCACTGAGCTTTATGGTGACTCATGCAAGGCCTGCTTTTTAGTTGCCATGGAATTCCAAGTGGATTTAAGTTGCATGGGTTCTACCCCTATACTCACTGCCTATTTTGCTTTGCAACCCAACCTGAAACCCTTTTTCAGCCGGCTTGGTCCTTAAAATATATTCAACCACGTAATATTCAGAAGGTTTGGTCAGCTGAGGTCACAATTTGGTCAGATTCGTTATAAGCACTTGTGTTGTGTCGCTAACCTGACTGGCATGTATTAACTTTGCTAAAGATGTCGGTCCATCACTGGGTGGCTGCAGTCTTGGCTGACATTTGATATGCTTTGTCTGTCCCTTGTATCAGAACAATGATGGTTGCGGGGCATAATCTGTGATAAACAAGATGAGGGGTTTTTTAGCTGTCAACTAGCATCAACCTTCCTGGCCAAGATTATGCCTGGTTTGCCAGAGAGCTGGCATAGCATCTTATGTGGTGGTTTCAAGGAATGTTGCCCCAGGAGACTGTGGTCAGTCTGGCTCTTGCCATATAGATCAGCCCTCCAGTCTGGGAAGTGGCAACAAGCTTTTGAGTGGTGGATGCCATTCTCTCTGGGGAAGGGAAGTTGGGGAAAGCTATTACTGTGCTTTTTGTCCTGCTGAACTGTGGCATGCTTGTTGTGGATTCTGTAACCCTTCTCTGTACCCTCTCTGCCTGTTTCTCTTATCGTCTGCATTTGCCTTTGTGCCAAAATTGCTGCTATTGCAAAAAAAAAAGCCAGCTACAAAAAATTTTGCTTTTCAACTGTCTCTCCCTTTGATAATCTGTAACTGCTGTGTCTTGAATTTTTAAAATATTATTTACAATAATTTATATGATTTTAATGTGCTTTTAATGCAAATGCTGTTTTTCTGTTTGTTCTAAAGGTCTGTAGGAAATTTCTGAACTCTCAGCTCTTTCTTGACAGATGGACTTGGAACAGTCTTTACCCCTTTCAGCTTCATGAGAATGCTCCTTGCAATGACTTTAGTCAGTGATGTTTTGTTGTAAGATGCTTCCCATTTGAGACTTGCGTTCTTACAGCAATACATTTCTGTCCCTATTGGCAATAGGGAGGTTGCAAAGGAAAGGCCTACTAGGGAAACTCATACTTCAAAATGGACAGCAATAAAAGGCAAGTCATGATATCCTTAACAATTGTCACTTGACCTATGAAAGATTTAGAAAGCCAAATACAAGCTGTAATATGCAAACCTGAAAAATGCAATAAAGAAGCAGAGGTGCTAGGTCTCCTGCTTTTTAAATGACAAAAAAATATATAGTGTATATGATATAGGTATGCAATATGAAAAGTTTAAAATCCTCCTGTGTATGTGCCTTAAGTGTTTTCAGGGAGCAATTGTTCTAAGCAAAGCCCTTCACAGTAGACTCTTAAATAAGTAATCTGTTGTATATAGCAAGCAAAGCTGGACTTCACATGAGAAAGTTCTTTTGCTGACTTGGAGAGTTAGAGAAGAGTGGCTGCTTCCTTTAAATGGCATGCCCTTTACAGTAAATTATCTGAGCCACATTTGCAGAAAGATCTTAATGGTCTGTACAATTTTAATGAATCTTTATGAATGCATCTGATATTATTTGCACACAATTCTACTTCTGTATCTAATGAAGTAGGAATGCATTTTATATATGTTTCTATATATAAATAAGCTTCTTGTTCATAAGCATTTCCTCTTTATAATTCTGCATACATTGAACATGCCTTACTTGTGAAAGCAATTCAGCTCAAAGCAATACTATTTGCTTGTGCTAATAAACATATCTTCATCTTCATTTAATCTTCCATTTGGTCACTTCTTTTCATTATTATGCACGAGGTTTTTTGCTCTTATTTCAATTTGGTCTATTTGAACATTAAATTGCAGAAGATAGCAGAAAACTAATTGTTATATTTTGGTTTTTGTGCCTTCATTTTAAACAACTGAACAATTTGCAAATACATCCATACACCATCATCCCTCCAAAGAAAAAAGTAAAAAGAAACCAAAAAAAGAAATATCTTCATATTGGGAGGAAGGATAATTCCTCTACTACTGTGCCTTGAACATTGTTATGTTTGGAAGAGCCATGGTGGTGTGTTTTGCAGGACATGGCACATGATACTAGACATTTATGGGGTTTCATACAATTACAAAGAGACCTGATGCACGATTTATTTATCTCTGCTGGAACATTTAAAATATAAACTTATTAAGAACCAGACCCTGTATTTTTGGAACCTAGGAAGAGTGTGTGAGTTGCCTGATTAGGACCAAGGTTCTGTGCCCAGTGAATCATCACTTAACAGCAAGCCAGGAATCTCTGTTAGGATAAGTGCTTGACTGTTCCCAGTCCATCATGTTCTTTGGCAGTGTTCTTATCAGGATTTGGGTGGCTTTGGCATAAAGGAAAAGGAGAATGCTAAAGAATCAGCACTATGAAGTCCAGAACATTTGGAAAGGCAAAGGCATGATGGAAAGGTTATTTGTGGAAATAAGAGTGGAAATGCAACTGACCTGTTAGAGTTTCACTGAAAAATCCTAAATAATGATTTTGGGGCCAAGGAAGGATATACAGAATAGCAATGTGCTGAGTTTGTGCTCGTGTTTGGATGCTGCTAAGAACACTTTTTCTTGATAGTAATTGGGCTCCTGATTCTACCTTTCTCTCTAGCTTTCAGACCTGTAGACTTGTGCCACTGGAATATTTGTTTATTGTTTGTATGTATGTATTCTAAAGGGCGATATGAATTTTTCTGGGCACTTTAAGAGTGTTTGAATGTTTTTGTGTCTTAGAAAAATAGTATCAAGTTTATGTGAAGGAGCTGGGGTTTTTTAATTGAAGAATTAAAATGAAAAGTGGAATCCGAGAAATTACCATTTTGAGAATGTTTCAGAGAAAAGGAGGGAGTGTGCATAAAATAAGCTTGGTGACGTAATTTCAAGTGAGTTGCTTAGTGCTCAGAAAGGCTTCATGTCTCCATTTTCTAGCCTCTTTAAAGATTTTGATTTATGTAGTTGTTTTTTACTTGTTTTTATTTTGGGTGTGTCTCTCTGAATTATGTAACACGTGGTTTTCCTGTTGCTGTGAAATTAAGACATCATTTGTTCAACTGTGTGAAATGTTTAAGGGAATAAATTCCAAACAAACTTCAGGTTTCTGAGTTTTTCTTTGTCATCCCCCTTTTACCTCCACTGGTTCCAGGAGAGGGATGCTGCGAGGGGGATACAGAGATGGGGGAGAGTGGAGTGGAATGAATAGGTCTGTCAAACTCAAATGCAGAAGACATTTTGGGGAAGCTCCGTGGCACGTGCTGTCTGTCACTGGAAATTACTGCTTTTCAGGCTTCTGTGCTGTGCTTTTTAAAATTTTGCTGTTACGTTGTGGTTTGCTCAGAGTTGCAAGGACATGCACTGCACAGACAGCATGACATACTGCTGTAGAAAGTCTGCTGAGGAACCCCATGCTAACTGCTCTATTGCTTGGGCAAAGCTGCCTATTGGCTAGGATGTGCTGCCAGTGTTGTGGCTTCATTGACACTGATGGATTTGGGAGGTGGTTTTGTGTGCCTTGCTGCAGGTCAGAGGTCTCTGTCCCAGTCTGTAAGCCAGGCAGTGATACCCATGTGTGAGGGGAGAGCAGGAGTGTGGGTGAGTGTAGGTCAGCGCTTGGGAACAGGGAGGCAAAGCCTTTGCACCTGGTGATATGGGTAAGGCTCTGGGCAAGATTCAGTTCCTTTCGTTGGTATAGCAGGAGCTGTGAAGATGGGATGTTTCAGTGTGGTGGTGGAAAGGCAGAAAAAGAATAAATACCTGTAAAGAGTGAATACCTTGTAGCTGGACAGATGTCTTCTCTCAGGAGAATGGCACATGGGGAGACAACCTCCCTTATTCAAGGCTATTAAGATACTATTCTGTAATGTTCTCACTGTGACAAACATGGAACTGGATCATACTTTTGAGCTTTTTCCTGTTTTCAAGTTATATTGGATTAACCTACATTAGAGAGATTCATTCTGGCTTTTATCGCATGCTTCTCATGCTTCCTACTGCGTCGTTGGCAACTAAAACTTTTAATAGCAGATGACTTTGGAGAGTCTAGTTGTGAACGTCTTCTCTTTTGGGTTTATTTGTCCAGAGAAGTTATGTTTAGGTGGTAGCTCACAGAACTGCAGACACAAACCTGTTCTGTTACACATAAGAGCTCCCTCTTTAGAGGAAAGTAATCACTGTATGCCTTTGAAATTGCATTTTATTTTTTTCATCTTTTCTCATATTTTATTTTTCTCATCCTCTTTGAAGTCTAGACAGATGACTCACGCTTTCTGTTTCTGTGCCTGTGGTTCTGTTCTTGCCTCGTAGCTTCTGATGTTCTTTTCTTTTACTGATTACTATGGAAAGAGTTGAGCTGTGTATCCTGCCAAGGAACTTCTTGTATGTCCCTGATGCTCAAAAGTAACATTTTGTAAGTTTTGTTTGTGAAACAAAACATTTTTCAGGCATTCCTCCCTTCACTGCCACGCTTCCTTGTTGCTCGCCTTCCAACCTAAGATACATAGCTTAAAATTACTTACTCTGGCGCAAACTTTATTCTGTAAATGAAGCCCCAGGTAACACAGTGTCAAATACTACTTTTCTTAACCTTTCTTTTGCAAATAAAATTACCTGAAACTGAGGAAGAAAAGTAGGTTATTTGGGACAGGCCATTTTCTTGTTGAGAGTATGTGCTGCTTTGCCTGTACCTCTGTAAAGAGAGCATATTGATTTTTCTGTGTGTGCTATGCTGGGATCCTGAATTACACAGATTTGTCCTGTTGCTTCTGAGGGTCTCTAACATTATTTAGGACTTGTAGAACTTGCTAAATAGATTAAATATTGACTTCATCTTATAGAAAATAAAATATCAAGTACTTTTTTTGCAGTTAATGACCTCAATTAATCTCCTCAAAAAATAAATTATCCAGAAAAAAATCTTAGGTGACTACTAGTGTTAACATCCATCTTAACATCCAGATTTTATCTGAAAGGACTGAAATTCACTATTTAAATAGTAATATATTAAAGGAAATTTTTAGAAACAAGGTATCGTTATTACATGTGTAAATCACTTAAAAACTTTGAGGTACTAAACCATTCACAAATACACAAAAGTCTGGACGATGTAGGTGTTTTGTTTCCTCAAAAAACAGATGACTTCCACTGAATTAGTTTTTACAGGGGTTTGGAAATGTCATTCTAAGATTTGAGCTAAGATGTTTTCTACCATGCACCCCAAAACATTTTGCTTCACAAGTTATGTTTGGCAGGAGTTTTTCCAAGAGGCAGATTGTCCTGGATCATCTCCTTTGCAGCACACATTGCTAGGGTAATGTTGAAAGCCTGCTGTGTAAAAGTGGTTTTATATTTTAGATATACTACATTTCATCAGCTATGATAGAAAGCAGAGTAACTGTTTCATATAGAGCTTTTCCTCTGATGTTCTGTAACAGTGCTGAGAAAGTGTAAATTACTGTAAAAATAATAAAACAAATTAATAAACAACTGTTCACCTCTACACCAATTAAACCAAGCCAGTGGTAGTTTTACCACCCACTTATGATCATCAGCATAATATATTAAAGTATGTACTTCGTAATACATCTTAAAAAATTAGGGGAAACAAGGGAAAAAAACAAATAAGGCCCCCAAACAAATAGAAATAATCTGAAGGGAAAGAATTAGATACACTAGACTCAACACTGAATTTACTCTTCTGTTTCTGTGAAGTGTGTTTATGGAGGAAGGGTGGAGTAGTGGTTGCTGAGCTGATCCTGGTAATACAGAGCTTAGCTTTGACTTTCCAAACAAAACTGGGCAGATGCTCTTTAAGGATGAGATGGCATTTGCAGTCTGTTTAGTTGCTTACGTCTTGTCTCAAAAATGTATGTTTAGTCTGACATTTCTCGTGTTTGCTGTCATCCCAGAAGACCGTGTTCTATTTTTAAGGAAAAAATAACAGTCCTTTTTGCTGTTCTAGAAGTTTAATCTGGTGTCTTGAGGGTAGAAGTGGTTAAAAATAGGATTTTTTTAAATCAAAAGATGTTTCAAATGCTTTCAGGGTAGCTCAGTGATTTAAAACATCAAAACTGATGGGCAAGTTATCTTTAACCAGTAATGTGTCTTTCTTTCCCTAACTGGGGTAGATTTTGAATGTACCTCACTACACACCTGTATACAAGAATTTTCTTAGTCAGAACAGTTCCCACTAAGGTGTGAAGCTCTAGATTGCTTCCAGTGTTCAGTTGCTTTCCAAGTTATACAAGACTATGTGGGATAAATGTAGATGTAGTATGTGACAGAATGAGGGAGCAGATGTTGATGCTTTTTGGATTATGTGGAGCTTTTACTTAGGGTGAGTTATTCCTCAGTATATTTTCCTGTAACTACCAGCCTCAGATTTCATTCTCTTCTCTTTGCAGCACTTCATAATCTTGACACAAAACATAGAAATTAAGTTAGGATGTGTTAGTATTGAAATGTATTCTGAAATCCAGTAATTATGGAAATCTGTAATACCCTGGAAGAGGAGAGTGGTTATTTGGAGTTTGGTAGTTGTAACAAGATACCCATTTGAAAGCTGTTTTGAATCTGATCACAATTTGCATGGGAAACTGAGAACATTTGATATTACACACTTTTTTATTATGTGAGGTGAAATTTCTAGCCACTGATGAATTGTTCCTTAATGATCAAAACCATCATCCCATATCCAACATGGAATTGTAAGTGCCTGTTTCTATAAAAAGCAGGCAATATATTTGTACTGATAGATTTCTCAATTACTTCTAGTAGGAGATACCCTTGATTCAGCTTTGTATTACTCACACAATTGAGAATCACCTGTCTGATCCTTCCTGGAGAAATGAAAGTTTCCAGAGGGCTGCTATGTACGAGTGGCAAGAAACAGATGCCACAATGAATAAACTATACAAATCTTATATTGCAGAGAATACAGCAGATGCTTTCTATCTAACATCATAAAAGGGGTTACTCTTGATTATATATTATATATATTATAATATTTTTATTATAATATAATTGGAAAGTTACTTAAAGAGAGTGCATTTCTTAAAAAAGTGGAAAGCCTCATGAGCCAAGGTCATGGTGATTTTAAAATTACAGTGTGGCCTTTTCTCACCTTTTTCTCCCTGCCAATCCATGGATGTGCCTCGTCCCAGGTGGTTTTTGAGGTAACATGTCTTTATCTTCCAGAACAGAATTCAAGTAATGTTATCTTTAGCCAGATTATCAGCCCTCCCACACTCAGCTTCTTTCAGGTTGTGGGCATGAGGGCAGGCAACATACGATAGAGCTGATCAAAATACTCGAAAGAGCTCGGACATTTTAGGCAGTACCAATAAAATGGAAAATGATGGGCAGTATGTTATCCTGGGGCTTGGTTAGGTGACCTAATACCTCCTTTCCCCTGTTTTATTTCACCCACCAACTACAGCACTGGACTCTTTCCAGGAGTCAAAAACATCTGTATTCTGAGATTATGCTATACCTCTGCTGTAATGAAGACAGTTTTTCTGTATTGTTAAACTATATACTGAGCTTTAAACTTTCATATGCAATACTACTGCCTCACACATCCATGTGTGAGAAACACCACCTATTTATCAAACATAACTTTATACTATATTGCAGGTGACTTTTGACCTATTTTCAAGCCATAAATATAAATTACAGGTAAAATTACCTTTAAATAAAGCTGGTTAATTATATTTACTTCAGGTTGCTTCCTGTGACAGATCAATCAAATTGACAGCTGTTTCTAGGCTTTGCCCTACTGATGTTGTAGGAAGCATATTTTGTTGGTGATTGTTTTGACAATCTAAAAGTCTGTTTCAACCATAATAGTGTGGAGGTAGGGGAAAACATTGCAGTCTCTGTAAGTTAAACAAGTCAGTTACTAATTTCAGTCAGCAGTCAGGGCAATTAACTTTCATATTTGTGAAGAAGGAATGGGCTTCCACCTTTAGTTGACAGTCTCTGAGATAAGAAGAGCTTAATTCTATCTGGAGGTTTTGAAATGTGTGAAGGAGACCTGCGATCTTCATAGGTTTGTTTCTGGGGTATCTGTTTTAGAATCCTTTGAGTATTTTATCTGTCAGTTATCCCTGCACACATTGTAATGGCTGCGGGGGGAGGAGTGGTCTTGGGGGAGGCCTCTGCTTCCTTTTGCATATCAACATGTAGATATTGATAGGTATCTCACTATTTTTTTTTTAATTCATGATCTATGTTCTGTTGAACTGAGTAATGTTATAAAACTTCTTGATTGACACTTGAAGTAATGCTGGTTCTTTAATAACTCTGATAGGTACTTTTGCGTCAGTGGATATTTAGGCAAAACACCTTTCTGTCTGTACAGCTTAATCTCCCCCTTTCTCTGTTTAGGTTCCTGATTTGCTAAAAGGAATTGCTTGACTGACAGTTTGTGAACTGAGCTTTTACATGGTAGTAGTAGTAGAGGTCTCAAACATTTTCGTATATTAAACTCCATTATCTTTGACTCTTAGAGCATATCTTCTAGAAAGCTTAGATATTACTTATTGTTATGATTTATGTGTGTGCATTACAGAAGAATTTCAGTTGGGTCACCTTCAGGTTTGATCTCATTTTGAATACTGCACATGGACACTCTGGATATCTTGCTTATGAGTAGCCTTTGGTTTTCTTACTCTGTCCTCTTCAAGTTCAGGGCTCTTAAATTTAGCAGGACATGTTATGGATCAAGCTGAAAACATGGACATCAGAAAGTTCAAAATCTCATGGCTTCTCAATGGAGTTGGGTAATCCAGGCTTCTTGAGGTCCCAGGAGTACCCTGGGATAGTAATAGAGTAAGTTGAGGCTAATGCCTCCGAATAACATTGACATTTGGTGATGACTAAGTACTTACATTCAAATGAATGCATTGGTTTGGTTTGAGCCCCTTTTGTCTCTAAGGATAATCTTATCCAAATTCAGGGGATCCTATCAAGATGTGTGTAGTTCCACAGTATGCAGTATGAGGCTGTGTGAGCAAGCAGTGGCAAGAATTCACCATATTTTCTGGGCTCTTTCCAGTGGTTTCTGGAGACATTTCTTGAAAGAGAAGATAAATTTTAAAGGGTAGATAAATATGGAATTAAAATCATAAACTTCTTCCTTACCCTTAGAAATCTATTCTATTTAGCATGCTTCTTTAGGTCAGTTTAGTGTTGCCATCAACATGTTTTATACATCTCTTACTGTGCAGTATAAAAATTATTAACAGTGGCTGGATACTAATTTTGGAGAAGATTAAGGGAAGGATTTCTGGGTATGTCTCTCAGAAGAAATAATTTGCATTTATTTAAATTGAAAGTCTTAACTGACTTGCTGTTTCACTATCCAACAGTGAGCCCCAGTATTAAAATTTTGGGGGTTTGTACACACTATGCTGAGGAGCAGCAAGCATCTCATAGGAGGTGCTGTTGCTCAACCTGCTCATGTAAACATTACACTTAAAATCTGACATATTTTAGTCATCTTCTTACTTCAAAGTGTTTTGTCTTGGCTTAAGATGAAGTCAAGAGTGAAGGGGTTAGACGCAAGCTTTATGGATCCTTTTCGTGGCAGTGCCACTAATCTGTTGGGAGACTGATTTGCTAGTATTTACTCTCCATGTCTGGACTTGTGCAATGCCTCTAAAGCACTTACCTACTTCCAAAATAGGTTTATTTTAATACTTTAATACTTGTGAAACATTTTGAGGCCCTTGGATGAGAGATGAAATTGGAGTACAAAGAGGCTGTTAATGGAATTGAAGTGAGTGAGGGTGAAACTTCTGGGGAAAAAAACTGAAACTCAACTTGACATTAATACAGATGAAAAATGAGAAGCGTAGAAATGCTGCTGGATCTTGTTTGCTGCCCTCTTTGTACCTCAGCAAAAATGTCAGCAAGCATAATAAGACACCTTAGCCTAAAACATATTTCTTAGAAATTAATGGCAACAGGCTCCAAGGACTTTCAGCATTTCTGATTTAGAGTTTGCTGCATCACTTTTAGACTCCCACAGAAAAGCTCTTATCTTCCATCTCAGTATTTTGCTATATGCAATATGCTGCTGTTTCTATAGGAGCGAGCTGTTTTGTGTCAAATAGTTACATTCTCAGACAATTGTGTGGAGGTAGAAGTAGTTGAAGAATTTGGAAAATGAGTGAAAACAAGCAGGTACAGTGTTTCACGTTATCCTAAAAGCATGAGGTTTGAGAAATCCAAAATTAAAATTATCCTGAGAATTGTGTTAATTCCTTCCCCCTTTTGCATGTATTTCACGATAGACTCCTTTCTTTGATTTACTGTAACTCCTCAAGGCCACAGCTGAGTCTATGAAATACTGAACCTACACATCACAAGAGATGACATTTAAATGAACCTTCAATATTAACAGATTTGGTTTATAAAATGAAGTCTAGAGGTATTACATAATTAATGAAAAATACTTCTAGTAAAACAGGCCACCAGTTCCCCTTTCAGAAGAATTCATTGCTTTATATATTCCCATTTTCCTCCTGCATCTTCAGCAAGTCTTATGTCAAAGAGTAACCTTGGCAAGATCCATAGATGAAAAGCTGGACATGAGCCAGCTGTTTCCTGGGCTGTATCAAAAGAAGCGTGGCCAGCAGGTCAAGGGAGGTGATTCTGCCCCTTTACTCTGCTCTTGTGAGATCTACCTGGGGTTCTGCATCCAGTTCTAGAGTCCTCAGCACAGTAAAATCACGGACCTGGTGGAGGTTGTCTTATGAGGAAAAGTGGGAACAAACTTCTTAGCAGGACTGGTTGCAGTAGCACCCAGGAAGGTAATGGTAAACCAAAGAGTAAACTAAAAAGAGGGTAAATTTAGACTAGATAGAAGGAAGAAATTTTTTTATAATGAGCGCTGTGAAATGGCTAGAAGAGGTTGTCAGAGAGGTGATATTTAGCCCACACTGGGAAACATTCAAGATCAGGTTTGATTGGGCTCTAAGCAACCTGATCTAGATAAAAATGTCTCTGCTCATTGTAGGGAATGTGGACTAGATCTTTACAAGTCCCTTGTAACCCAAACTATTTTATTATTCCATTAATTCATCTAGCTCATGAGAATAATTTGTAGATGTTATAGAACAAAATAGTAGTGGGGGGAAATCGAGATGGGGCACACTCTCAAGAGGAGCTTCTCAAGCCTTCCAGTAACTGCCAAAGTTACCAGAATAGGACATGTTCAAACAGGCAAGGAGAGATTTGGTGTAGGAATGTTATCTTTGATCATGCAATTATCTGTATTGGAGTCAGACTCTGTCAAGGCTGAGATAAGTAAAGGACTCTGGCAGCTTTCATGCAACAGCTAAGCAGCCTGTCCTGTTAAGAAAAACAGTTCCCTTCAGTTGATCTATGTAGTGTTCATGGCCCACTGACTCTTCCAAAGTAAAGAATCGTATTTTAAAACTTATCCTATTTTGGATGTTGTTTGTGGATTTTGAAGAGATCAGTTGATGGCATGAGAAGCTGCTTTTGGCATTCAGGTAGATCCCCTCTGTAGCTTGTAACATGGGGTGGTTTTTTTTTGGTTTTTTGGGGGGGTTTGTTTGTTTGTGGGGTTTTTTGTTTGTTTTTTTGTTTTTTTCCCCCTGGCAAATGCAGCCTCATCAGCTCCATTTTCCTCAGTTGTGACTAGCTGTAGTCCTTTGGCTCAGTGAGCCCAGATACACTCACAAGGTAGAATGTCAGCTAATGGATGAGGACACTGCAGCTATCTCTCCTACCGTCATCTACAAAACAGTCTGGAGAAAACAGGGTAATAATCTGAAATAAGCACCCTTCCCCTCCAGAGGAACATTAGAGAATAATCATTAGCATCTACAAGAACTACATTGCATTGGAATAGACCTTGCCCATGTGTGTAGCATATAGGAAGGAATCAGAATGGGAAGGCTTCAAAACTCCTTGTCTTTATTTATAGGTT